>NC_060953.1:70221999-70338672 GCF_022045245.1 Lucilia cuprina | reverse complement strand
GGTCCAAATTTCATCAAATTATCTTGAAAATTGCGGCCTGTACCTTGCGCACAAGGTTTACATGGACAGCCAGCCAGCCGGACGGACGGACATGTCTTAATCGACTCATAGTGGTGTAGGGTATAAAAAGTGGATATTATATATATGTATATTCAATATTTGAAGTCCAAAATTTGCACATAAAAACGATTCGGATACAATTTTTATAATACAAACACACATTTTTTATTTTTTTACAATTATTTAAATATAATTTCTTCACAAAATTCATTTAATTTTCACAAACCAAAAAAATATTTTTTTTTATTATTTGACATTTAATTTTTTGTTTCAATTTAACAAATATAGAATACATGAAAAATATTATCATGCTTCTGTAAATGCAATCTACAATTTAAAATGTAAGCATTTTATATTTTATATTTGGTAAAAAGCTTTTATACACTTTATCGGAAAGAGTTGACCTTCTATGGTAATATTCTATGTTAGGAACTATCTGTTTCAGGCATGAAAAATTGAAATTTTGAAATGGTACTAAACTCAAACCAAAGTTTCATCTTAAAAAAAAAATTAGTCATTTAGAATAAAGTTTTACCTCACGGGCCGTTTATATTTCAATGATATACTGAACTAAATGAAACTGTTCAGATGATAATGTCCTGTTTTTCCAATAAAATTGTTAAATTAAAAAACACTATTTTCTAGATTTCCCATTGTACACCAACTGAATACGCGAATACTTCCAATTTTAAATAAGACCAAGTACATATTTTTTAACATAGTCAAATCAACTTGCCAGGTCCCACATATGAAATTTTAAGTTTTTCTTTGGACGACTTAAATTTGAAACATAATATCACTAAAACTAAACAGAATCTAGTGATCTTGTTTATTCTTAACCCTCAATACCAGATTTATTATTAATTTAACATTTTCGGAAGAATTTGTGAGCGACATGCGATAGGAATGGATAATGTTTTCTTTTCGGCATTTTAAGGTCATCTTAAAAATATGTATAAGTCTTTAAATCATATATAATTATTATAACAATTTTGAAAAAAGATTTCACATATAGAAAATTATTGAAATTTAGAGCAATTCTGACTTGCTCGGTGTTATAGATAATTACATAAAAAACTGCATGTTTTACCTTACAAAAAATATAAAAGACGTTCAAGTGACACGAAAAACTTAAATTTTTTCGATCAGTATTTTTTGGAAAATTTGTTAAAAGCACTAAAAGTGAAACGGGGGTACTACGGTATTTTTGGGTTCTAAAAGCATTGAGAAAAGTAGTAAACTACTGAATTTTCCATTAATGATCTGTTCACTTATTACAAGCATTTAAAAAAATCTATAGAATTACTTCTAAAACATACATTTTTATAAATTTCAATAAGTAGTAAAGATTTGTTTCAATTATTATTACGAAATATTGCTGGCTCATTGTTCAAGATACAGGTATGTTTAAATATAATTATAAAAACCCTACTAGAAATATTAAGTTGTATGTATGTGTTCGACGTGAAATCAATTTTTACTTTTCCAAGGGTCCCGTCCTATTGAAATTAAGCATACGTGCCAAATTTCATCAAATTATTATTTTTTATTTTTGATGCTTTTGCACTTTTAACAGAGGTCATAAACTTTACATATTACTTACACATATACCCTATTTGCCGCCAAAATCCACTTTTTGTATAACTTTTTACCAAAAATTCTTCATTTTGTGCGACTTTTTAAGAATTGCAAACGGTAACACTGGTTACTAGCTAAAGGCACACAACACAACTATATTGTAAAACAGTCACATCATCCCTGAACAATTCTTAACATTAAACCACAGGTGTTTATTTAACATAAAATCCATGTGAAAGTGAGCCCGAGTTCTCGCACTACTACAACTGCCAAATGTAAGTAAGTAATCAACCCCTCACTGCGGGCTTTGCCACCCCAGCAGATTATACCAACCACTCTGCTTTTCGTTGTTATTCTTAGGGCGGGTTTCTTACTACTCAGTTAAACTTGGCTTAACTTGCTGTTACTTTAACCGATGCGCAGTAAGATATTTGGCACTTTTAGAACGACAACAATAAAAAAATAAATGCTTTCCAACTGACTGGCTTGTTATTACATTTAACAATAAACCTTCCATATACAATATAAAAATAACTTAAAATATTGCAAAGTTCCTTTAACTTGAATTATAGGTGTTCAAAGTTGCTCCTTTTAACCCTCCGTCATGCACATGTTCCAATAGTCACGTACGTAGCGCATGTATCTGGCGAGATACTTTTGAATGCATATGTATATCTCGGTAAATATTTCAGATATATATTTTCTTCAGTGTATTACAATTTAATACTTCTGAGATTTATGCGGCCAAAAATTAAATTTTTATTGAATATATAATTGTAAAAAATGGGCGTGGCAGCAGTTTTATCGTGATTATTATTGTATGGAATGTTTGGCCAATTGTGTGCTAACTGTAACCTTAATTAGAACTCAATATCACTAATATATGATTAATGACGTTCTAAAAGTGTCAAATGTCTCACTGTGCGATGATTGTGTTTTTCAGTTATAGATCTAGAATCATTTAACATAAGTATTTCAGTCAAAAACATAAATAATAAACAGTTGTTTTTTGCAAATATCACTTTTGCAAAAAGTAAACTTTTAGAAAAAGTATAAGTAAACATTTAAAACAATTATAATATCAATTAAAAAAATCAGAAAATTACTATTTACTTAAATTATTAAGTTTCATTATTTTATTGTTTTTGTTGAATTTGTGTTCTCACTTATAATTTAGGTTTAATTGGCCAATTACATTCAGTTAAACTTAGATAATAAGTAATTTTACTGATTAATGAAAAATACAAAACATGTATTAAACTCGGTTTATCCCATTGGAATGAAGATTATCTTTATCAGAAAACCCCGCCCTTAGAGTGATTAAGTATGAGTGGTTGGTTCTGCTATAAGCATGGGTCAAGTATAAAATTTAAAAGAAATAGTTTTAAAATCAAAAACAAAAAAGAAGTACCGAAAGGGATAAAAGAACACTACTGGCTACCTAGTGCTAGAGCGTAGATTTTTATTAATAAATTTTACATGAAAAAATTAAAAATCGAAATATACAAAAAAATCGGTTTTTGTATTTTATTTTATATTATATTTAAAATACAACAGATTCGAAAAGCTTATGATATATTACGAAGGGGGACGACCAGCCGAAAGCCGGCTATCAAGCATATGTTGTTATTATTATACCACTTTAGTGGAGGGGGTATATTGGGTAGATATAACTCCCCCTATAAACATTTATAAGGATACTGCCATATTTTGCCCTATTCCCCTTTGAGCCTTATTGTAAAAAATCTTTTTTTGTGCCAAAAATAAAAAATAAAAATATTCCAAAATAAAGTTAAAAAAAAATCAAATGCTTTATTTTTTAAATAATCCCCATTTTTAACATACATACTGACTGGTGTAGGGTATCATATGGTCGGCTACGCCCGACTATACATTCATACTAGTTTTTAAGGATTTATTTCATTTCTGAGTTTAGAGAATTTATTTATTAATGTGAAATAATGCCCAGAAAGCTCCAAATTTCGTTGTTATTGCATTCTGAACAAATTTTAAGGGATTTATTTAATTTTTGCTTTGGAGAATAATTTCGTGGGGAATTATTACAGGACGCCAACATCAATACGACGCAATATGTGAGGTCCTTTTTTTATTTTTCTCGAATGATGAAAATCAATGTAATTAAATTTTTATTATTACAGAAGTATTCCTAAAAAGGCGTCCACGAGACACCAGAACATACAGAGTGTAAATAAATTAAATTGATTTTTCATTAGTTAAAGGTACTTTACATTATCCGATTTTGTATTAATACAAAGTATTATTTGAAAATGTATTGTAGTCTGAAAACAAAAATATTTTGTAGTTTGAAATGTATTAAGGTTTTAAAAAAAGTTGAAATCTTTTTCTTTACAAAATACACAATCTATTTGTAGTTTTCTTTTAGATTTTGATTTGTAAATTAGGTTTCTTTTATTTTTCATCATAATTTTCTTCATAATCAATTTGAAATTGAAAATAACCCAAAATAAATTTTCATAATAAATTAATGAAAATTTTTCAATACATTTTGACAACAAATTTTGTTTTGTATTAAAGACAATGAAATTCTGATATTAATACAAAGTATTGTAATGTGTTCTACATTATAAAATATTTTTATAAAATATTTTTTCATAAAAATCGTTAAAAAAACACAAAACTTTTCTAAATCTCTTTTGTACAAACATACTTAAAAATTTTGACAAAAAGTTTAAATATGCATTAGGCCACCATCAGAGTGCTCCAAGGAAAAAAAATTTATCCGACAGGCTGTTCTCCCCCACCTGTAAAAAATTCCTTTACCATAAAGTTCAAAATTGATTACTATGGCCAAATTTGAGCAACAACTGAAAAAATCGATATTTTCCCCTTGTAAATACACATGGAAACTTCAGAGCCTTTTAAAGTTATCTCATCAGTCTAATTTTTTGTATATTTTTTTGATATAGTTTCACAACCAATAGAACATTTCTAGAATGGGGACGAGTAAAATTTGCAACTTTGTTTTTTGGAGCTTTCTGGGCCTTTATATCTCACACTGTTTCTATGTATCGATCAATTTTTGACGAGTAATTGCTCGAGTAATTGATTTTCAAATTTCAAATATCGAATAAGCCGAATAATTCCTATCAATTAGGAGTAAAATTACTGTATACTTTCTACAGAATTCATTCAAAATATATTTACAAGATATCTTTATTTGACAATGAAATATGTGCTCTCAAGGAATTTATTTGGAAATGGACCTTATATGAGCTTTTACCAATTATGGACCGATCCGTAAAAAATTTGGTAAAATCATTTATATGTATACAGAACATATTCAAGTGGTACTTTATAACGATAGCTTTATTATTCAAAGATATATATGTGTTTAAGTGATTTTCGGAAGTGGACCTTATATGGGAGCTTTGACCAATTGTAGACCGACTGAGATTTACGTGGTATGATTTCTGTAAATATATATTTTTTGTTCATATTATACACTCTTATAAATTTTTGTTTAAATTTACTCTATTTATTATAGGTAACCAGACTCCTACTATAATAAGTGTAAAAATACATATCGAAAAATATTAAACATTTTTAAACAAATTGTATGTAAAAATACTAGATACAAAATTTGTATTTTTACTTAACTATGTGTTTAAAAATGTTGAGCAACATTCCAATTATGACTACATTTAAACATTTTATGTGTAAAAATACTAATGTAGAAAGTTAAATTCATTTAAAGTGTTGCAATTGGAATATGGGTATATTTGTGTTTTTTCTGTTATTTTCCAAGATATTTAAAAACAATAAATTGTGACTTAAAAAGATGTTTTATTGAATAATGATTTATAATAAACAAACAAGAACTTAAAACTCTCATGACTGCAGTACATAGGTTGAACAATTTTGTTGGATATTGTATTCCATGATGTTTTGATTCTGTACACATTCACTTTGAACTTACATACATATATATAGTATAAATTGTACTAATACGCATGTACATGTTATTTAAATTATTTTTTCTTGCATTTTTGTTTTTGATAAAATTTAATGATTTTGTTTATTGCCTTACTTGAAAATTTTATTTTATTAAAAATAAAATTTTGACAATTTTGTTTCTACTTCGTTTGAAGGAAAATTACACACTTTGTGTTTAAAATAGAAATTCACCAAAAAATGTGTAATTTTAAAGTAGAAGTATTTATTGTATTAGAAACATGTTTACAAATAAGCAAAATACTATATTTTGTATGTATTTTTCAAGATCAAAAACGTAATTAGTTCTTGTAAACATTTTGTGCTTTAATTTACACATTTTTAGTAATTTTCCATAAAAATGTACATGTTTTGTAATAGTAATTTTACAAGCATTTTTTAGAGTGTATTTGTATGTACAAAATTAGTGAGAAATTTTAACTCATTACTTTTTAAGTCGTAAACCGTTTTTGCTGATTTTCAATACCAAACTATACCGGATAACAAAGAATGTTTTGGGTGCATTTTGTAAATTTATATTGCTTTGTTTTAACATGAGCGTGTTTTACACAGACGGACGGATGACTCAGAATTTTATAAGGATCAATAGTATATATAATATGTTGGGTCTCAGATGAATATTCCTTGGTGTTACACACGGAACGACAAAGTTATATGAATACTTCTTGGTGTAACACACGGAACGACAAAGTTATATAAACCTTCTATCACCACTGATGGTGGTGAAGGGCATAAAATTTATATATAATTGAGTTCAAAGAAGTGAAATAGTAATTTTATTTATTACAGGAAGAAAAATATTGTAAAAAACAATAAAAATCTAGTTTTCTTTTAATAGACTAAACGAATAATTTTAAATTATTTGATTAAGATCCGGCTAACATAAAACCTCAATTAATTATATGTGGAATATGTCAAATAACAAAAAAGCCCGAATAATTAAATACACCCTAGTAGGTACGTATGTCTGTTTATATAAAATTTATATATGTACGTATGTAGTATCTTTACGGCCAAAGCTTATTTATGTTAATGAAGAGTTGAATCCAGACTGAGTTTGGTTGTTGTTATTTAAAATGCGGCTATGGCTTCCGAATTTAATGAACTTTGCACACTTGAACTACAACAATATGTAACAATGAATGTATCGATTACCAATTAGTGGCAGCAACACATTCATGTACTTCTCTACAATACCGACAGCAACAAGAATAGAGTATTAACAAATAAATACTTTTTTGTTTATCAAGCAGACAGCGAGACTCCTGCCATACATGGGAAAATTGAAATGAAATATCAACAACAAACACACCAGCAACCTAAAAATTTAATTTCCTACATTTTGCACATCGTCTAAAATTAACGTGCCGATGTGTTGTCGTGATATGCGTAGATATTTTAATTAGAACTCTAAAAGTTTTATGATACCATCCTATCCATCCTCTACTTTTTATTTCCATTTTACTCGTTTCATTATCTCAAAAAAAGGAAGTCGTGATTGGAATGTAAAGATTTTTTGACGACGTTCTATGGGATGTTCACTTCGTATTTATTCGATTACCTTTTTAATGAATATTTACAAAAATTTAAGAAATCGAAAAATAAATTCTTGCGTAACTGATTGAATTTATTGGCATTTTTATGTTGTATGAAAGTTTTAAATTTGTATAAAGATACGTGAGAAATTAAAAAAGGTAGAAAGGAGATGACGAGTTTAAGTAAATAAAAAGACAGATGTTAGATTTTATCGACATAATTGAAATTAAATAAAAATACGCAGGCTAATCTGTTGAATAACAGCCCAGCAAATACGCAGTAACGGGTTGTATTTACATAACCACTCACATTTTAATGTTTGCATTACTTTTAAGTACTATTATAATGACTTACACATACACTTCCATTATTATACCCTTCATCACTATAGTGAGGAGTTGTTACACCAAAAAAATAAAAATTGGTCCTACAAATTCATTATACCTCTCTCGTGCCTCGGCAGGAATTTCCATTATTATACACTACACCACTAAAGTAAGGAGGAGGGGATGCTTGTAACACCCAAAACATTGGTCCTACACCCACCTTTAAGTAAACTAATCTGAATCTGAGTCGATTTAGCTATATCCGTCCGTCTGTCCTTTCGTCTGTGTGTCCATGTAAAGCTTGTGCGCTTGCTACAGGTACACAATAACAAATAATCATTAACTGTAAAATAATATTAATTGCTATTATTAAAAATATGTAAATTGAACTAATTCTTTATAACTCACAACAGTAAGCAATATAATGTTCATACAATTATTTATTTGGTTTATATAACCAATCTGAGATTTTTGAAAAAATATTTTTTTCGTCAAGCACAAATATTTTTTTCGTCAAGCAATAAATATTTTCCCGAATTGGAAATATCAATACTTACAACCAACAAATTTTTTAGGTTAATAATATTTACTTCAAAAATATGGATATACCGAAAATATTAATTCGGTATATACCATCGAACTTATAAAAAAATGGTAAATTTTTACTGACAATTAAAAATATTTTTTTTCTAAAACTGAAAAAAATAAAATGCGAACAAAAAATTTATAATTTCAATTATGTGATAACACCGTTGCACACATGAGCAAGACCATATACGTTCGAAACTACATACTTGATATAGTTATACTATATTTTTGGTTTTTTATTTTCTGATCGTTTCTTCCTTTAAAAGGACTTTAAAGTTTGAAAGGAAGAGTAAGTATAATTATATTTAGCTAAAATTTGGTTTGGTGTAGTGGGTCAATATGGGTATCTACTGAAAGAGGAAAACAACAGTATTTTTACGAATAAAATAGTTTTAAAATTATAGAATAAAAAAAAACAAAAAAATGTCCTTTAAAATGTTAAACCTTTAATATCCTTATTTTTTATAGTAAATTTTACTAATATGGAGTTCCAGAATCGATAATTTTATGTTCTTATCTTTATTAGTTTTTTGTAAAAAAATTTTAAATTTAAGTTATATTCAAATTAAAAAATATGTTTGTTGAAAATATTTTGTAAATTTATTATTTATACCACTTGCTTAATGGAGTTATCTCAAGATTCTGTTAATTTTTTTGTAATGACGTTAAATTGGCAGTCTTCAGGCAGAATATCTACTATTTAAACGATAACTGGAGGTTGAGATAACAGGCCTTAAAATATATAAAATTTTATTTCGTGTCATTATGACGGTTTAGTGATTTAAACATGCATGTTCCGAACTCTAAAATCCACTTCAGAATAATACTATAATTATTATGGTAAAATATGGCTTGAACTTCCATAATTGACCTTTAAACATTAATATCACTATAAAAAGCTACATAAAAAACGTTTATATATATAGACATAAATCTCTCCTATTAATTTTTTAATATCCCTATTAAAGGCCTGTACAAGACAACAATAATGCGACAATTTGTTAAAACATTTCGTGTGCTTATGATGGCGCATACGATATTTTTTTAACAAAATGTCTCATTATTATTTTCTGGTGCAGACCATTAATCTCTATTTGACTCTAGCCCCTATATGAAGCCACTTTCAGAAAATTAGTTTATTTCAATATATCGCAATTGAAATTAAATTCATTTGCTAAAATAAATCACATTTTAAATAAACTCAAAACTGGTATAGGGTCGGCCCAGTCCGGTTATACTTTCCTACTGGTTTAAATATTTATGTATATTGTGGTTTACTAATTTCACATGATATACCTTCGCACTTTTGTACTTTTAATGAAAACTATATAATAAACTACTTTGAAAACATTATTAGGAGGTCAAAGATATTTTTAAAAGATATATAGAATTTAGAATAACTATAGAGTTCGGAATAATTGTGTTAAATTAAAAAGGAAAATATACTTCCCTAGAAGGAAGTTTTAACATGACATATTTTTCAAAGTTTCCAGAGGGTAAAATTTTATTAAGAATTATAAAAATTAAACAAATTTAGCTATGAAGACCAAATTTCAGACTTTTGTGCTCCATTCTAATGTCTTTATTATGAATATTTTTTGTTAACAATTTTTCAAGGATAATTAAGTATAAACATTTATAAGGATATTTTTTACATCTTTTTATTCTAAGAAAATAAAACAAAATACGAGATATAAATACTGCAATATTGTTATAATAGAATGGCTAAAAATATTTTATAAAAATTTTTTAAAATTGTATGTACCAGAAATTTTAAAGACCTTTAAAAAGGACAAACGATCAGAAAATGAAAAACTGAGTACGCAGTTATACCACATAAATTATATGCCTATTATGTATTTGGTTCGTTTGTGAAAAATGATGTTGGACGGTGTAATTGTTCTTATATCGCGAATAAAAAGTAATTTGTATGTTTAGCGCAATAATTTTGAGATAATTGTAAGTATGACTGTACATACAAACATACATATACACATACATACATTTTTCAGTAGGAACATACATTTTTGGAAGAACTTAAGGCTTTTTGGATTTCATAAATTATTAATAAAATATTTTTGATTTTTTTTTTAAATCAAAAACATTTTTGACTTTTTTTTTCAAAATGGGCTCTTTTTATTTTTTTAAGAAAGCTTAAGTCTTTTCTATCAAAAAAAAAATATTTTGTAACTCAAGATTTAAAATTTTTGAATTTTTTTGCATATAAAAAAAATGTGGGATGCGAGTGGGATATCTATCAAAAAAAATATTTTGTAACTCAAGATTTAAAATTTTTGAATTTTTTTGCAAAATCAAAAACTTTGTTGACTTTTTTAAAAAATGGACCCATTTTTTATTTTTATTTTTTTTTTTTTGCTCAGAAGAAAGCTTATGTGTTTTCCTTTAACACCCTTTTTGTCGCTTAGTGGGATATCTATAAAAAATGTTTTGTAACTCAAGACATAAAATTTTTTACTTTTTTTTGAAAAATCAAAAACTTTTTTGACTTTTTTTCCAAAATGGAATCTTTTTTTATTAATTTTTTTTTTTCTCAAAAAAAAAAGCTTAGGTCTTTTCCTTTAAAACCTTTTTGGCCGCTTAGTGGGATGCGAGTGGGATATCTATCAAAATAAATGTTTTGTAACTCAAGAC
Organism: Lucilia cuprina; assembly: GCF_022045245.1. Classification (NCBI taxonomy): domain Eukaryota; kingdom Metazoa; phylum Arthropoda; class Insecta; order Diptera; family Calliphoridae; genus Lucilia; species Lucilia cuprina. The sequence goes on along the minus strand of NC_060953.1, from coordinate 70,327,939 downwards.
AAAGGTTTTTAAATTTGCACTATTTTAATTTTTTTCATATTTGTGTGTAAACCTTAAAAATTAAACTTACGCAGAGAAACTAGACACATTAGCCTTTCCGATAGTATGTAACATACCCAACTAAAATTTCATAGCCTCGATACTGTAATACCCATAATATTTTAACCTCAGGAATAAAAATCACTTTTTATATATGGAAATGTTGAATAATTTAATTTTGTTATTTATTTGTAATAATAATTAATTTAATATATAATAATAATAATAATAATAATAATAATAATAATAATATTAATTTATGAAGTTTTTAAATTTTTAAATATCCATACTTTTATCCTCCTTATTTGTCACCTTTATTAGATGCTTTTTTTCAATCCTTTCTTGGCGTTATTAGATTCAGCACCTGGTATTTTAACAATGAAAATCACGTGCGCTGAAAACTCAGACAAATTTTGGGGTGGAAAATTAATAGCGGTCGGCCTCATATTGCACCCCTCCAGTGGCTATTATCGGTCAGTTGTTGTGGTTTTTATTTTTAAGGTTTTAGAAACACTTACACACAAATATGAAAAAAATCAATTTAAAAACATTTGTCTTGAGTTACAAAACATTTATTTTGATAGATATCCCACTAAGCGGCCAAAAAGGTTTTAAAGGAAAAGACCTAAGCTTTCTTTTGAGAAAATAAATAATAAAAAAAGAGTCCATTTTGAAAAAAAAGTCTAAAAAGTTTTTGATTTTTCAAAAAAAGTAAAAAATTGTATGTCTTGAGTTACAAAACATTTTTTTACAGATATCCCACTCGCATCCCACTAAGCGACAAAAAGGGTGTTAAAGGAAAACACATAAGCTTTCTTCTGAGCAAAAAAAATTAAAAAATGGGTCCATTTTTTTAAAAAAAAGTCAACAAAGTTTTTGATTTTGCAAAAAAAATCAAAAATTTTAAATCTTGAGTTCCAAAATATTTTTTTTGGTAGATATCTCACTCGCATCCCATTAAGCGACCATATAGGTCGCTTAGGAAAAGATTTAAGCTTTCTTAAAAAAATAAAAAGGGCCCATTTTGAAAAAAAGTAGCTATCTAGTTTCAGTTTTTTTTACTAACCAATTTTTACCTACAAAATTATTAAAAACTACTGATTTTTAGTTATTTTTGCTGACAAAATTTTACCTACCAAATCATTAAAAACTACTGCTTTTTCATTCAATTTATGGTAAAATAAAATTTTATATTTTGAATTTATTTTTAGTTTGTTTTATATTACAAATTGTTGTGAAAATATTATATTATAAAGATATTGCCCAATCCCTTATTTTCACTAAATGCGTAGACGGAATCTTGAGGATAAATATTGAAATGGATGACTTCTTCGTACACTTAACGGTATTGCAGGACTTCCACTAGCCCTATGTTGCACCTGTATTATTAAAAAGAAGTGTATTACTAAATATATATAATAGATTAAGTTAAGTTATAATGGAGTAAGTCCATGTAGTTCTCACTGAGGACTACTCAATCCAATACTAACTTGCTAATATTCTGGGAGTACATGATCCGCAACAATGTCCTATGTAATGCAGGATATGGACCATATTGTTTTCAAAAAAATAAACATGGTCCATGTCTCATTACATAGGGCTACTAAACGGATCAAATACTCTAAATATGTTTACAGGGGAGTAGTTTTGGGTGTCATAACATTCATGGACATTATTAAATTGGACATTATGACACGCCACCGTAGTTTTGGAATAACTAAAATGATTCATGTACTTAAATAATATTTGAAGGGGTACGGTGCACGTACATACATACATTAAAATAATTAAAAACGCTTACCTTTAATTTCAAAGCTCAGTCTTGATTCCAAAACAACGATGCTCAGAAATCCATATGTATGTATATCTACAGTAAAGTAAAGAAAATTACAATTTGTTAACCCAAAAATATTTAGGATAATTTGCAAAGCAAAAACTTACCGTTTAATCCAAGGCAGTATACGCGCTCGCCATACATTTTAAAATGTTATTGAAGAAAATTGAATTTTTCAAATAAAACAATTTGATTTAGAAAAAATATTTTATTCTGGCATTTGAAACATTAAATGCCAAAAGCATATCTGCATACAACACAATTAACCGTAACTTTTAACTGTACTAAAATTTTAAAAAGTATAATTATTTATATAACTACTAATTTTTCATTAATTTTTAACTTAAATAAAAACTTTTGAACAAACTACATCAGTAAATGTAAAAATTTTTTGAGTGAAGGTTTGTACTTCTGAAATCAATTTTACTGATTTTAATGAATTTAATTTTAAGGTGCAAATAGACTAGACCATAGCTGTAAAATTTTGATTACGATTAAAATTAAATTATTAAATTATTTTTCAAAAATAATCGTAATGTTTATTTAATTATCTGGTATGAAATTTCTGATTATTAATTGATTACGATTAAAATTAATCTAAAAATAATCAGGATTAATTAAAAATAATTAAATTCTTCTTAGAACTTTTTTTGGAGGAAATTATACTAAATATATGGAAAATATTCAAAATTAATTATTATTAATTCCAATTAATCCCTGATTATTTTTAATCGTAATAAAAATAATATAATTAATAATGATTACGATTAGTAATCATTATTTTACAGCTATGGACTAGACTAGTCTGATTAATTTTTTAATACGATTTATAAATAAAGTGAATTTTTTTTTAATAATTTTAAAATTACAAAAAACAGCTTGATCTACAAAAAACTGAAAGATATTTGTGAAAAATGCCTAAAGGACATTGAGTTTAAAGTTACATTACAGGACGTGTATTTACTCAAGAAAATTTAATGCAAAAGGAAAACAAACTACAAATTCTATTATTAAAAACACCTACGTTAAACCTCTTTAGGATAATGTTGACCAAACAACAAACACCCGATGTTAGTTAAACAATCCCTTTCTAGAATGTTCTGCTGTTGCATATAAAAATATGTATTTCAAACGAAATAAAGAGCAACAAAAAGATTCCTCTTTATTTTTTGTTTTTGCTGCATTAGTAGATAGGTAAAATGCAGCAGGCATTCTAGCAGACAATTCTATGTATTTGAATATGCATATATATACACGTATATATGTATATCGACACCTAAAACGCAAACGGGCCTATCTAACATTTTTGTAGTAAATAAACATATTGTTTAATAGTGAACCCTATCAGTTGTAATGATAGTTGACAATGGCGTATATACAAATATACAGACATTTATATTAAAATGTTTTTGTAGATATGGTCTCAGCAAAAAAATTAAATTTTTGGTAATGGTCAGTAGTTTTTTCATACATTACTTGGTAATGAGTGTTCATTATTGACCACATTATTTTATTTAGCTAAATGGGTTAATACTAATAAAGAACAAAGCAATTATTAATTTGTTTAAGGTATGTACATATTATTTGAACCTTGTCGAACAATAACAATTAGTTATTCACCCAAATTAGTTTCTACACGATTCTATGATTACTTTCTAGCTTACTAGGTAATGAAAGTTTTTGCTGGGGTATTTTGTGTATTTTCAACAATAAAATCGATTGAATTTTTGGTTAGTTAGGCTTCAGGTGACGATATACAAAATTCTATATAAAACTAAAACTTTTAACAACATTGCATTCCTAAATAGGAAATAAAAAAATTGCCAAAATTAGTATAGCAATACGCCCATATACATACATAAATATACAATGAACATATACATACAACTATTTATGCATCAAACAGAACTTGTGCCTTAGTGTTGTTATTACAAGTGAGCACCTGCAATTTCGTAGTTGCCATGAATATTTACCGCAACACTTATGACGACGGTGATGACGACAACGTGTACATTTTGGTATGCTAAATGTACCTTTGTATACGAATTAAGCTTAAAACTTTAAGTTTTTTTATCTTCTTATTTTTATTTTCCTCGAAAACTTCTAAAAAATAAAATATCTTTTACTATGTTCTCGTGTTATAAAAGTGAAAGAAGCAACATTTGTTACAAATTGCATTTGTTTGGTTATTGTTTTACAACAAACGAACAGAAACAAAAAAAGGATTTTTTTAAGTTTTTTAGTGCCTACGAAGGAAAATCCTTGTTTAGCCACAAATAACATTGGTTTTGAGAGAAAAATACACACACTATTTAAAAACAAGTATGAATGTATAGTCGGACATTGCCCACTATATAATACCCTACACCAGTCTGTATGTTAAAAAAGCGGATAATTTTAAAAAATAAAGCATTTAATTTGTTTTTTAAACGTATTGTGGAATATTTTTACGTATAATTGACAAAAAAAGATTTTCTACAAGAAGGCTCATAGAGTAAATATGGGTAAAAGGGTAAATATGGGCCTATCCTTATAAATTTTGGTACATGAATTTACGTCTACTTCAAATTTATTTATGTAGATTGATTTATTAGAAATTATAAGTGATTTTTGACCTTCAAGACATTTTCTGAAGGGGAGTTTGTATAGGGGCTAGGGTCAAATGAGACCCGACATAATAGAACATTTAACGCAATTATGAGCCTAAAGGCCCGATTCGGGGGTGGGGGTACGGTTGTATGGGGGCTAGGCGAAATAATAGACCGATTTCAACCATTTTCAATAGCGTTCGTCCTTGAACCAAGAAAAGAGTATGCACCAAATTTCATCAAATTATCTTGAAAATTGCAACATGTAGCGTACGCACAAGGTTTACATGGACACACAGACGGATATAGCTAAATCGACTCAGAAAGTGATTCTGAGCCGATTAGTATACTTTTGGGTGTTACAAACATCAGCACAAACGCATAATACCCTCCCCACTATAGTGGTGTAGGGTATAATTAAATAAATAACAAAGTAAGACAATATAAGTCAAAATCTAAATATCTGAGATTATTTTACAAAGTATTTTATATAAAAACCGTACTATTTATTAATGCATTAGAAAACTATATATATTCATTAGTTTAATGCGATATGTTTTTCAAAATCCGTTAGCAAATGACTGTGTTATTGATTTTGTTCAAAACATATTTTTTGAAAGATGCTTTATTAAGAAAATAACTAGTAACATAGTTAATTGCTAATGGATTAAAAGAAGTAGCGTTGTAGTCATCAATAGATATAGTTTTCTAATGTATTAGTAAATACATAGTACTGTTCCCAACATCTCTAAACTTGGAAAATGGTGCAAAACTAAAATTAAAAATATGTTTGCTGATGAAATGCATATTTATCTTTTCAGGTTATTTAAACATCATATACGTTGTTATAGAGGCCTCAGTATCTCCTTTCTAATTCGGTCGAAAATCAACTAAGTTACTGACTTATAAGTGCGAAAATTTTTTACCCGTGTCACAAGATACTCGGATTTCTTGAGGAAAATAAAAATTATTCCGATAGAATGTATATCAACAATTGTCTTGTATCTTATTATAATTAATATCTGAAAAAATAATACGAAATTGTATTTAAATTGTATACAATTGTATATGTATTTTCCAGGGATTCTGGAGAATTTGATTTATAAAACAAAGAAGACATTACAAATTAATAATTTTTTCTACGAAGAAATTCCTTGGATCAGGAGAAATTTCAATATGTATCCCGTTTACCGGAAAATGAAATACTCCGGGAAAAGAAAAACTAATGCATGTATAAATGGAAAACACACACCTTCCATAGTCTGTTGTACGCTAATTTACCAGTGTCTTAAGTGGGAATCAAACAAATCACGAATTCCAAACTAAATGCAAAATTTTGCAAACAAATTACAGAAAAACAAATATAAAAGTACAGTCGGTCATGATCAAATGATCCCCGATGTATGACCAATATTTTTGTGTGCTGCATAATTTGACAAATATACTTCATACTTTCTTAGAAGAAATGAAATAGGATCCCAAAATTGTATAATAAAAAACACCCCAATTTGTGTATTTTACTTTGGACGACTTTTTTCTTTTAAAAATTTGATAAAAAATATTAATTTTTTGAAAATTATTTTTTGTTGTTTTTTTTTTTAATAAGCCTTGATTTGATAAATGGGCTCTTTGAAATCCATGGTCTTTATTTTGCCATAGCGTCCATAGACAAGAAATATGTGACACTGGACTTTAAGACACGGCACGTATAATTGAATTTAAATTAAATGGGGTAAAATTTTATTAATATTTTTTTAGGTAATTATTCATTAAGAAAAATTAACCCAATATTTGAAGCCACTTTTTACTTTTATATTTTAGGGCCATTTTACCTGGGGTCATAACTCGCAGCAACTTAATTTTCATTAAAAAATTAGGACTTTATTTCATAATAAAACATTGGCCTAAAACTGCGGATGTATTTTGGGGTATTTTTTCGGTTCACCTTTTTTCACGTTTTTTTTTAATACGTATTTTAATAGTTTCCAAAATATACGAATTTTTGTATGGAATTCATGTGGAAAGTACTATTTCTCTCCATATGAATGTCGAAGTTTTCATGCAAAATTTTTGGATTCTAGCGCTAATAGATTCCCATTTATACAAATTTTTGTATTTAATTCATACAGATGGTATCCCACCATTTAATGCTAGTCCGCAGATGTATTTGTATGTATTTAATAAATATGAGAGGATCCAAGCAAACCCTCCTAAAATTTTCCCCAAATATGTAAATAGATGTTAAAGTCCTTCGTCCAAATTTTGAAGAGCTTTACTATTAAACGAATTGTTGTGTTTAATTTATATGTGAAATGCCAAGTCCCCTATTTGTGCAAAATTTTAGGATTTTGGCTCTAATAGTTTCATAGTTATACAAAACATTCCAGAAAATCGGTCAAGCAGCTTAGGCGCTTATAGACTTCAAACAAACAAACCCACAAACAATATTAAGGTTAGCCAATTTATAAACGCTACTCCCAATATATTTAGATTTAATTTTGACGAAAGCCTGACAATGGCGAAGAAAGTGTTTCACTGTCCTCTCTTCAGGCTCTACATTCGTAGGAATCCGCATGTTCCAGAGTATATATGCTTTACAGGGTTTGGAAAATAATATTGTATGAATTACTTCTTGAAAGCATATCTGATAGAATTATTGTAGATTTGGATATCTGGGGTTTCAGAAGACTGATTTCAACAGTTAGAAGAACAGACAAATGGACATTGTTTAATCGACTCCGCCATCTACAACTATTCAGAATATACAAAATTTATATTGTCGGAAAATTATTTTATCAAGGGTATAATTCAATGATTTTAACTAAAATTAAAGTATAAAGAATCATTTATACCGTACAATTTCTCCCCAAGGAAAGATATGAAATATTGGTATTATAAAAAAGTTTTTAACTAGTCCAAAAGTATTCGATATTTTCCATTTTTTCGATTTTTTGCATATTAACAAAGATGAATTTTATATTATTCGTTGAAATATACACCATCAAAAAAGATGGGGTATTGCCCTTATTAGATTCTAAAACGATATAGCCATCAATTCGCCTTCCTGTCTGTCGAAAACACAATAGGACGAGTTAGAGAGTTGAAATTTTGAATAAATATTTTTTGTTTAATATTGAAAATGGGCAATATCTATCTGCGATTTAACCTAGCAACTATATAATGTTCCCTTCAGAAAATTAATATAAGCAGATAACTGGCTTTTGAAATGTACAAATTTTTAAGGAACCAAAATGTTTTTGTAAAATATTATGGGGACCAATTCTACCTCTCATATAAAGATATCATCAGAAAACGACTTTAACGTACATAACTTGCTTAAAAATAACAGTAAAAATTTAAAAAATCCATAGCATGACTTCTGAAACAGGAAACATTCTACTTTTAATATTGCAAAATATACTTTTTTATAAATTGCAAAAAAGTAGTAGAAGATTTGTTTTAATTGTAACAGATCTTAATTCGTGTATTTCTTTGTTCAATAATTATAATAAATAAAATACACATAGATTAAAATTTTATTTGAATACTTGATTATTCGACAACAATTGTTCGAATTATTCTTTATTCTAATTTTTTTATTCGTTCGAAGAAAAACAAAGAATTTTCCTCGATTAATCGAATAATTTTTATTCGAATGACCACCACACTCCATGTGTAATAGAATTAAGCGTGGAAGGGTAAGTAATTTTTAGTCCTAGAAATGGCTGGTTCTTTAGGTGGGGTGGTTAATGAATATATTGATAGTTAAAATGCCCAATTATTATTAGAACTAACAAAACAATACAATATTATATTTTGTTGTGGTTTACACATGATTGACGCCAGATGCTTGACATAAACTCTCACGGGAGCAAACTAAAAAAACGGAGAGGAAGGAAATGTTCAAACTAAAATAAAAAACTGGCAAACATTGCAGACAGCTTAATGGGAGATGGTAGGTATGACAATAGATTTCCAAGCAAAACAATGAGTGAGTTTGTATGTACAAAGTACAAGGTTAATGAGCGAAAAATTACAGGGCTACTGAATGTTCACAAAACTTATATCAACAAGATATACAATAAATATAACATTACCCAGCATTTCGAGAAAGAGTCAATGCAAGACCGTCATTACCAAATATAGGGTCTTTTAAATGTATTTTTTTAATTTCAAATGTAGGAACGACATTTTTTAAGACCCCATCAGATTTCAAATCTAATGGTTTGTTATAAAAAATCATCAATATTAAAAACTACCGATGAAAACATAGTAAAAATTCGAAATTTTGGTTTTTGATAATATATTATATTATAGTTTTAAAAAATATTTCATTTCTAACAGGCGCGGATCCAACTAAAGTGTATTTGGAGGGGACAAGCTTTTTATAATCGAAAATCTCTCTACTAAATTTTATGGGAATCGATCCATAACATACCCAAGCCCCCATATAAGGTCACCTTCAGAAAATGATTTTAACACTCATTACTGGCTTAAAAATACGAGTACTGCGATGAAATTCGACATAAAGAATTAATATGTATCAAAATGTCTCTACCAAATTTTATAGTGATCAGTCCATAATTGATCCAACTTTATTTATAAGTCCCCTTCAGATAATGACGTTAATACTCATTACCGGCTTAAAACTACGTGTACAGCGGAGAAATTCGACATAAGACATGCGAATGGGTCGAATTTAATGCCTATTAAGGTCCCTTAAAAAATATGAGTACAGCAACGAATTTTGGAAAAAAATATGTTTCATAAAAGCTATAATGTGTTTATAAAATTTGTTATATAATGCCTCCATGAGTATTTCATCGTAGTACTCGCCATAAAAAGTTTTTTATTATATCGATAAATAATTGTCCCTACCCCACATATGAGTTCCCTTTCAGATAATAACTTTTACGCCTATGATTGAATTAAAAATACGATAACAGCAGTGAAATTCGAAACGAATAAGTGTTATGCGACGAAATCTTTCTACCAAATTTTAAGACAAACAGTCCTTATTTGACATATATGTTCAAGATTAAAAAATTGGACAAAAATATGGGATGTTGATTTCCTTCACTCTGAATTTGCGCCTGATTTATAATAAAAAGGATGCCTTTAAAATTTAAATTTTAGAAATTCTTAAATATTTCATTAAAAAAAATATAATATTGTTAGCCTTTTTTTAATTGTAAAATAAAAAAGGAAGTGTAGTAATGTAGGGAAAATAAAATATGTGTGTAGTAAAAAAAGGAATTTTTTCTCATGAGAGTAGGCCTGGCTGTGATTAGTCTTCCGTCACAAATGTATCTTTGTAAACAGTCGTCACTTAACTATCCTTAAGTAATCTAGTGAGAAAATCTCAAAAAAAAAAGACGTAACAAAATGAAGTGATGATTGACTTCCTTCTAGACCACCTGGAGACTTCTAAATGGTAGGTTGAATTGCTAGATCAGAATTTTCCCTCCGAACTGCTGGATATTTATTTTTTTGGGTATATAGGTGGGGTGATCTATGATAGAACAAAGACACTAACACATTATTACAACATTCTGTAGTAATTATGATGTGGAAATATTTTTATACAATTCTACAACATACAACATGTTAAGGGAATTGTTTGCTCATTTCAAAATTAGTCGATTGAATATAAGAAAAAAATGTATATATGTAAATACATACACTGAAAATAATCAATGCTTAACATTTTTTAATTTATACGATTATTTCGTGTATATTACTTAGTATTATTTGATCAACACTTTTCCTAATTTTAAGAAAGTATGAAAATCTATCGTAGAATTAAAAATTCGTTAAGGCATGTAATATATAACGAAAATAATGGATTTTTTTCGTAACAAAATAATTTTGTTACGGGTTCTTTTTTTTGTTATTTTAGTAATTTTAAGTTAAATTAAACGTTATTTTAAACTACTTATTTCATGAGGTTTAAAGAGCGAATTTTGATTTATTTAAACTTAAAGTATGAATATATAATCGATCTAATGGAAATAATATTTTGAAAATTGTTATCAAATTCCAAATATAAAATTTACATAACTGAATGAAGGTGTTTAGTTTAAAATGCAAAAAATAAATAATTAAATCTTTGAAGTATCTGTTAAACATAAAAAATTGTTTTTTATTTAATTCGTATTTTTCTAAATTTACAATAATATTTTTAAATGAACTAAGATAATTATATAATTTAAAAAAATCGTGAAATAGAATTTTTTTTATAAAATTATATAAAATTATTTGGCATTATATTGTACGACAGTATTTGTGTATATTAGGCATGGATTATTTTCAGTGTAAACATACAAAAATATCAAAACAAAAACGCAATCATTTGAATAGTGACACACTGAGCGTTGGTGGTAATAAACAACACATATTTAGGTATCTATTTAGGCTTTTCTACTGGTGATTGACATATGATATAGAAAATTGTAACGCAAATACTCACACATATTCACAATCGTTATTAACAGAATTACAAAAGGCTTGGGAATATATCCTTACATATTGTCCATCTTTTTTGATTTAAAAAAAATCCTTTCAATTTGTATTTTTAGAATATATTTTAAACATTTTAAGAGCATCTCTTTTCTTCATATTTAATGCGCTTAATATTTTTTTGTATCGAAAACAAAACAGTGATGTTAAAAAAGCGTTACTATCTGTTCAGTAAAAATAAAATAAGCATACAAAATCTAATAAAGATTTTTAACAAATTATTTAATTCATTGGATCAATGAACACAAACAATACTCGAGGGACCGCTAGATACTAATTAAATTCAAGATTCATCATAAAAGTGTTTCTAAAGAAATTTTATACATAATTTGCAAAAAGAGTATACATATACATACGTATAGATCGTTGCAATATTACATTAAACAATGATATTTATACAATGGAGAGGAGGGTATATTGGTTTTGTGCAGATGTCTTTCTGAATAGATTTAGCTAGATTTAGGTTGACACACAATATTGAAAACTACCGATGAAAACATAGTAAAAATTCGAATTTTTGGTTTTTGATAATATATTATATTATAGTTTTAAAAAATATTTCATTTCTAACAGGCGCGGATCCAGCTAAAGTGTATTTGGAGGGGACAAGTTTTTTATAATCGAAAATCTCTCTACTACATTTTATGGGAATCGGTCCACACACACGTTTGAAAATGGTTAAAATCGGTTAATTATTTCACCTAGCCCCCATACAACCGTACCCCCAAATAGGGCTTTTGAGCCCTATGGTAACGATTGGGCCTTATTTAAGCCTAGCCCCCATACAAAGTCCCTTTTAAAAAATGATTTAAAAATTAATAAACTCAAGCAGGAATTAGGGCAAAAAAAGCAACTTAACAGCTTTATTATTAAAAATACAAAGTCCCTTTTAAAAAATGATTTAAAAATTAATAAACTCAAGCAGGAATTAGGGCAAAAAAAGCAACTTAACAGCTTTATTATTAAAAATAATCCACATTTTCTACATACTATTCACTGGTGTAGGGTATCATATGGTCGGCCAGGCCCGACTATAGATTCTTACATGCGTTCAAGATGCAAATGATATTTATCACATAAACCATAAATAAACTATTTAATAGCTGCCCTAGACAAATGGTCTTATTTTACATTTACTGAATATATGTATGTATATGTATATAAAGCCTGTGTCTATTGACACATTTGTAGTTGCATATATTCTCACACAAACACAATACAGACCATTAAACAAATTAAAGGGAGGAACTTCATTGTATGATGTGCTGTATAGATATAAATAAAGTATTTCTAAGGAACAAAGTAAAGATTACATACAGAGATGAAAATGCAAAAGTTTGTATATATAAAGTCAAATATGGACAAATCAAGAAGACGTAATAGTAGCTATTAGGAATACTACCCAGTTTAACATTTTAAGTAATTATTTAACACGGTGATGTCATCGAAGGTAAGTACTTACACCAACAATTGCAAGTAAGAAGAAAAAGTAGTCATTGTAAATCGCTTGAAAAATTTATACAGATTCTATATCTTCACCGGCAAGATGACTAATGAATTGCATACAATACATTATTAGTAATACCCTACATATATTTAATCCACACTATATATAATAGTCATTGCTGGGAAGTTATTATTAGAAAACTTTAAAGTAATGCTCAGGTATATAGTAGTAATTGAAAAAAAGTCATTACTAAGTTTTTTGCTGAGTAAATATTAAATTCAACGTTAAATTTAATTTAATACATAATTACATATTTAAAAATAAAATATGGATAATGGTACAATTCTGGAAACAATGTAAAATACTTCAACCATTTATATGATACCAATCTTATTGGCGATGAAAAATTCTACACTAACCGAAGGTTCTATGTATTTCATGATATTGTTAGCGTTTATTCTTTTGTCTGATGCCTTTGGAAGATGTTCAACAAATAATAAAAATTTACACAATCCTTGAAACTGTATAAATGCATGTATGTATGTATGTATGTATGTACATACAAACATACAATTTCAAATATAATGATTTGTGTGACGTTGTTTGTAATGTTGAGATTTTAAAATTTTCTATGTCAAGGTTTCACTTTAAAATAAATAACAACTACAAATAATAAAATATGAGAACAAGCAGCTAAATTTGCAACAAACAAATTAATACAAAAAATATTCAATACCATGGTGTATGCAACAGCAGGAACAATATTAGTTACGTGGTTGTAAAAATGCGAGTGAAATGTATGTACATTAGACTGGAAATATTCGCTGTTATGTAATATGATGTTACTCAAAATACTTTCTGTTAAGTGTTGTCCATTCGTGAGCTGGACAGTTTCACCCAGCTTTAAATAATGTTTGTTATATTTAATAATGGTTCCCAAAATATTTCTAGTCTATCTCGCTTTTTAGTTCTTTTTCTATTTTACGATATTTCTTTAACATACAATATTTGTTATCATTTAAATGGTTTTTGAAGCCAAGTCTAGTGGTGTGCAAAATTTGCAAAATTGTACATACATTTAATTTTTATTTGTGAAAAACCTAACAATTTTAAATATTTTGGAATATGACAATTATGAGATGACGGTTATTTATAATTAGTAGATTATTGGACGCAATCCCCTTTCAAACGATACCCCATATTATACATTTTGTTTTAAAACAAAACATAAAATTTAAAAAAATAATTCCAAAATACCTTTTTTTAATTTTGTTCAGCTCACGAACGCTACACTTAAAATATTTTGGTAATCATCATAAAACAAAGCAAGGTCATTTTTAAGAGATGTAACAAAAATACGTTTTTGCTTTCATACAAAGTGAGTCGGTCTAATGTACATAAGAGCTTTACAATATCGAATATTTTTTATTAGTGAAAAACCTAACAATTTTAAATATTTTGGAATATGACAATTATGAGCTGACGGTTATTAATGATTAGTGCATTATTGGACGCAATCCCCTTTCAAGCGATACCCCATATTGGACATTTTGTTTTAAAACAAAACATTCAATTTTAAAAAAAGTAATTCCAAAATACCTCTTTTAATTTGGTTCAGCTCACGAACGCTAAACTTAAAATATTTTGGTAATCATCATAAAATAAAGCAAGGTCATTTTTAAGAGATGTAACAAAAATACGTTTTTGCTTTCATACAAAGTGAGTCGGTCTAATGTACATAAGAGCTTTACAATATCGAATATATTGCACAAACAATGTAATTAGTAATAAAAGGACATTGAAATGATTTTTTTTAATTTTCAGTAGCTGTTGTAATTGTTAGATACCATTCATTCACTTCATATCGTTTCATGTTCTTGTTTTTTTATTTAAACATGTATTTGTTAACAACCATAGTTGTTTATTATTATTTTTATATCTACATATTTTTTGTTGCACCAGTAAAAAGTGTGTTGCACATTTCTTGTTGTTGATTGTTTTTTGTTTTGTCTCGAGGAAAGGTACAATTCAACTTAAATGTTTTATTATGAAAACAAAATCACATTATACTTTTTGTAACAGGTGTGGGATATTATATGGTCGGCCCTGCTCTATAAGCCTCATTTTTTGAAGGGGACCTTATATAAGGGGTAGGGTCAATTATGGACCGATGCCCATTAAATTTGATTTTGACGCATATAAAACTTATTTATGCCAAATATCATTGCTATGTTTAAAACAGTTATGACTGTTAAAGCTGTTTTTCAGGGGTCATTTTTAAGGGGGCTATGCAAAATTGTTGACGGATATTGCCCATTTGCAATACCAAAAAAAACCTTGCCTATAAGGAATAATCGCTAGCTCTTTCCGTTTGAACTCTATTGCTCTTTCAACAGAGAGACAGACGGATATGGCTAGATTGCCTTAGAATTTTATAAAGATATAGAATATATATACTTTATTACATTATGAATAATTAAAAAATTTGTTTATACTCACTAATCTTATTGCTTGTTATACATGTTAGGCTGAGAATAGGATGATGCAATGTATTCTGGGTAGACAAGTAATAAGATTAGTGAGTATAAAAAATGTTAAATTATTCATAATGTAATAAAGAGTAGAAATAAAGAAAATGTATTATAAAGTCGCTTTTATAACATAAAATGGTGTAAAATTAAAAAACTTTCCAGTTTCCCTATTGTTGTGGCAAAACTAGAAATTTACTACTTTTACGCACTGAAACTGAAACGAGATCGATTCATCAAGTAAGTATTAAACAGGCGGAACAGTTTCTTCTGAACGAGGTTACTTTTCATCAGATTATATCAAATTATATTGTTTAAACTTTAAGATGTTACGTTATGGTCATAATTTGGATAGAAATTGTTGACAACAATTTAATGTCTTTAATACGTTAAGATGAATACATTCCCTTTGTTTGTAATTTTCGTTCATTTTGTCGATTATTACAATGATAATATATTTTAAATTTTTTAACAAAAAAAAAAAAAAAAAAAAACATTAATGTTTTTAGTTTATTTATAGTTCTTTTTTCTCATCATCATTTAATTTTTTATAAAGTTTGTTTTCCATTGGCATAACATTGATAATATGGATATCATAACTTTAATCGTTGATGCCAATCGAGTGAAATTACGCATATTTAGCCTGGGGGACTTGATACTTGTGCCATCACCAGTGTCGTTTGTTGTATTTGTTGCCTTTTATTTCAGCTTACATACATATGTACATACACATATACAACTTACAGTGTGGTAAGAGATTTCATTTGTTGTTTTTCAAATTAGATTGTAATTATTTAAGACCATATATGGTAACACTGCAGTATAATTTTACTGCATTACACATTTCAGTATTCAGTATATCTTTACTGGTTACTGAAAAAAATGTCAGTATTCAAAAATGAGGATGTATACACATTAAATCCGAAGAAATACACCTAGGCCTCTATCGGGCCTGTTGTGCGCTCCTTAAACAGTGTTACAGGTGGGAATCGAAACCATTACCTCCGGTCTACCAGACTAGAACACTAACATTAACCTACCGGAGGCCAGTTATCTTTACTGGTTACTGAAAAAATTTTCAGTATTCAGTAAATTTTTACTGTTTACTGAAAAAAATTTCAGTATTCAGTAAAATTTTACTGAATACTGAAAATTTTTCAGTAAACATAAAAATATACTGGTAATGCAAATTTTACTGAATACTGAAATTTTTCAGTAATCAGTGAAATTTTCAACCAAAATGCATTATTAGTAAAAAATGTTATATTTAATTAAAATTCTCATACAACTATTATCATATTTATCTTGTCGCTCAAACTTATTTAATTCCTGACAATTCAGTTCAATTTATGAATAAAGTCCATTCAAATTTAGAATATAGGCATTAATTATAATGATATAAAATATATGTAGAACTTACACCTACATTCAAATAATTATTTAAGAAAAAAATTATGTATGTTTTATACTTTAAACATAAAAGCCCTAGGTACATATTTTCGGATTTGATGTAATATAATGTAATAATGTAATATATATCCTCCTATCAACCTAATCTAAGCTATTGTAACCGCTTAACCTATTTTAACGGTTGAAAGAAAGAGCGTCGCAAACAAAATCTTTCTTCCTTCAACATTACAAATATTTCATCTGGTAAAACTCTTTTATTACTTCTAAACATTCAATTATTTTGAATTAAAAATATATCATCGCTTCTAGAAACAAACGTTAAGAATATAAAGACCGTTTGTCTTTCGACGTTGCGTCGTGTAAATTAAAAATAATGAAATTGAATGTTTTTTTTTTAGAAAATCAATCCATATTAATATGAAAATAATAATATATACAATTTTGTATGAAAAACACTCAGCAATTGTTTTCTAAAGCCTAACAATATTCTATATGAAATAAATTCCAAATTTTTGCCACAAATCGTTTTCAAAAAAAAAAAAAAAATTAATGTTATTAACAAGTAACATATGAAATAATCACAATACCTAAAATACTCATTACCAAAATGTTAATTTTACTGGGCTGCTGCATAAAGTTCAGCAATATTTAACTTTTGATACCATTGATTTGGTTGTATTTTGTTGTTCGTCTTTTGTGGCCTCCGGTACGTTAGTGGTTAGAGTTCTAGTCTGGTAGACCGGAGCTGATGTATGTATATATGTACATCCTCCTTTCAAACTAATTAACTAACTAACGACAATGATTTGAAATGAAAAAAATCTTAAAAAATTATACAAACAATATTTTAAAAACATTAAAAACTGTATATTTTTATTTTTAATAACAATGAAAATATTCGGAGAGTGTGACAAACATGTAAAGCTGTAAAGCATTTACTACTTCTTATTTTTACAGTAATTGTCTATTTTTACTTTCACCCACTGTACAAATAGTAAATTTTTATGGTTTAAATTGTAATACTGTATGTTATTTTGTAATTCTCAACAGAACTTTCGGGGTAGAATTTTAAAGTGTTTAAATGGTGTCATTATTGGGATTTAAAATAAAAAATGTCATTTACATTTTTCCTGATAATAATCGTATTGCACAAAATTGGAAACAAATTGTGTCCTTCAGAGAAAGAACAGTTAGCGGAAGTTGTTAACGTTAATTAAACATCTGTTAAGAAAATATACATATGGTATTATCAAATCCTTAAAAACAAATTGGGGCAAAAAAACAATATTAGAGTCAAATTTTAATTAAATAAATATCTATTTTATTTTCTAATAATTTTTTATTAAATTTTGATTCATAGTATTACATTCATATTAAGTAAATTAAAAAATGTATCAGTACCAAATACTAACCCTCTAGAAAATTCTAACTTTCCGGATTAACAATGTGTTACATATGAGAGTTGCCATTGAAAGTCTGGCCGTTATTCTCCAAATGCTCAATTGAATGTCATAGTTCTTAATGTAAAATTTGAAGATTCTAGCTCTAATAGTTTCTTAGAATTTTTCTATTTAATACATGTGGGGGGTTCAAGCTCCCCAAATAAAGGTCCGCCCTTTTTTCTCCAAGATGTTCAGATGAAAATTAAAGTAACTTTGCAACATTTGAAGAATTTAGTTCTATTAGTTTTCCAGTTAAACGAACTTTTCTACTTAATTCATATGGGAGG
Organism: Lucilia cuprina; assembly: GCF_022045245.1. Classification (NCBI taxonomy): domain Eukaryota; kingdom Metazoa; phylum Arthropoda; class Insecta; order Diptera; family Calliphoridae; genus Lucilia; species Lucilia cuprina. Next base: position 70,309,845 of record NC_060953.1, on the reverse strand, counting down.
TACTAGGTACCCCATTGGAAGTCCGCCCGTTATACTCTAAATGTTGAAATGACTATCAAAGTACTTCAAGTAAAATTTAAAAAATTTTCATATCGCGGATCCAAGCCACCCCCAGATGAAAGTCCGCTATTTTTCTGATAAGTATTTAATTTCTTCGTGCAAAATTTTAAGAATTTTTGTATTTAATTAATATGGTAGGTGCCGCTCCACACAGTGAATAAGTAAAGCTTGGAATCCGAGATCCAAACAGCACACTATTTAGTGTAACCAAATGTACTAATTTCTAAAATTTAATCAAAATTGGCTCTAAATTGAATAAAATAAAAATTCCGTTTCTACGCCACTTTTGGTACTTTTGCAACATCAATGCAACATCATAGTGGGAGTCTATAAATAAATATTCAAAAAGACAAACCAATAAATAGGAAACTGTTTTACAAAGAAGTACCAAAAATAAGTAAGAATTTTACCTTTTAAACGTAGTATCTCTTTTAGGTTAGGAGATATTAGGTTATCGAATTTACCCGTTTTTACCCCCTAAAAATTTGAATTTCTAAAAATCCCTTCTTAGTGGATCTACATAACCAAAAATACATTTAGTGTCAAAATATCATGTTCCTAGTTTCAGCCGTTTAGGCCGTGCGATGATCAATCTGTCAGTAACGCAACTCTATATACATATATAGAAGATAATAATTTTTATCAATGTGTTATTTTATTTAAATTCAAATAAAATTTAAAAATGAGTCAATCATGGACCGATCCTTATAAAATTTTTAAATAGATTTTTTTCTCGTATGAAACTTACTTATGTCGCATTTCATATATATTAGTATTTTTAAGCCAGTAATGAGCGTTAAAGTCACTTTTTTAAGAGGACATTATATGAGGGATAGGGTGAATTATGGACCGATCCTCATAAAATTTTGCATAGTGGTTATGGATCATAAGAAACTTACTTATGTCGAATTTCATCGCTATATTCGTATATTTAAACAAGTTATGACTTTTCGAGGGGCCATTTGTATGGGGGCTATCCGAAAATGGGGACTGATATTGCCCATTTTCAAACCTTAATGATGAAACAGAACTGGGGCATAGCGCTTTTTTCCATACAAATTGGCATTTTTTGAAGTCGTAGAATGCGCTTGTAAAAATAGATTTTATTTTATTTTATGCTCACATTTTTAGGTACTCATTCTCTCAACAGCATTACCATACTTTCAAAATATTTTCATACATTTTATAAACAAAACCATGTAAATAGGCAACTAAAAATAAAAACAAAAGAAAATAAATAAAAATATGAAAGAATTTGTAGTTACTGCCGTAGCTTTAATTATGGGCCTATGTCGTTTTGACAACGTTTTTGCTTGAAGTTACAGTCGTGTTCTGTTTTATCATTTACCTGTAAGAAATATTTTTGTGAAATTTCAAGTCTATAGCTGTTCCCATTCGGACTCTATCGTGCTTTCAACAGACAGACGGACAAATATTTCGATGTGTTAGAAACGGAAAGACAAAATCAATTATTATTGAAAATCATTTAAATTGCGACATCTGAAGAAAAGTAAACACAAAATAAACAAGTAAGAGTTCTATATTTGGCTGTGCCGAATCTTATATACCCTTCACCATGGTGTGTTAAAAAAAGTCGGTACCAAAAAGTCCTGTATTACATCACTTTCTTCGGGCTCAACATGTACTCTTTAAAGTTTAAAAAGTACTCTTTGAAAAATGAAAAAATACCAAAAAGTTTCCTTTTATGGGATCTCATCTAATCCACATACTTAATTGCCTGTTCCCATGTTCAACATTATAGAATATTCAAAAAGTACCCTTTGAAAAACAAAAAAGTTCCCTTTTATGGGTTCTCACCTAATTCAGACTCTACATACTTCATTTCATATTTCTATGTTCAATAGTATCGAAAATTCAAAAAGTACATTTTGAAAAAAGAAAAAGTACCAAGAAGTTTCCTTTTATGGTTTCTAACTTAAGCCATGCTCCACATACATAATTTCATGTTTCTAGCCAATAACAACACACTAGTGTTGCTTTCGCACTGCTACTCTTACTTTGCTGCTCTCACTCTGCCTTGTTCTTATAAATAAGAGTACAATAACAAAATTTACCGTATGATTATGTATTTTGTTTTTTGCAATTTCTGCCTGAGCATGAAAAAAATCTAAATTTTTGATGAAATTTTCAGAGGTTGTCTCGGATTTTTGCTCATATCTCCGGTGTTTATGCACGATTTTAAATCGATCTTCTCGAAAGAATGTCTAACAGAATTATTTAAGATTCGGGGCTCGCCGATATCTGGTATCCTCTAAAAACTGATTTCGACAACCACACAGACGGACAGACAGATAGACAGACAGACGGACGGACATAGCTTATAAGGATCTACCTAAAAGGATCTAGAATATATATACTTTATAGAAATTACAAACGGAATGACAACAAACTTATATATATGTATATATACAGTTCGACGAAGGTGAAGAATTAAAAATGGATTATTGAATTTTGAAATGCGTTTTAGTAACTTCAATATTGGCCTGTTGCTGTTTTTTTTTTAATATTAGTTCCTATTGTTCGTATGGGTTTAGTTAGTATTGAAAACTTCAATTGCAAAATATGTTTCGATTTTTTCATTCTTTATTTTTTTTGGTTCAAATATGGCACAAAACATTAAAATCTTTTATTTCTTTTTTGTACATTCATAGTAAATAAATTTTTGTTCGCATTTGAACAATGGCCTAAACCAAAATTGTGAAAAAGAAACAAACATCTTACTTCTGAGCATGTTTAAAAAAATCCAGATGATGCCTGATTTTTGTTTAAAAAGTTTCTTTAACCAAGACCTCTTTTATTGTTTGTTGAGCCTTCATCTGTTTCTGGTGTTGCAGACGAAATTGAAATCAAAATTGATTAAATTCTTATTGAACTGGGTTACATTTTTCTATCGTATGCCTATGATTATTTGTATGTCTGTTTGCTCGTTTGTTTGTTTCCATTCAATGAATTTTATTTGAGTTTTTGTTCCATTTTTGTATTGAATTTTTATTTTAAAGAAAACACTAACAAACATTTGTTAATGCAGACAAACAAAACACAATTCGTGTGCCACATGTCAGCATCTGGTTTTAGATTATTTTCTTTATATTATTGTTGCAAATTTTATAATGCGTTTGCAAAATATACGAAAAAATATCTTATTACCGCCCAAATGTTCATGAGTCATGACCTTTCATTTTGTAATATTTTGTATTTTGATGATGCACAGAAATTATTCTTAATATTCTGTTAAAAATAGTTTATTTTTCATTTGATTATGTTAAAAAATTAGTTAAAATACATAAATATATGTATGTATGACTCTGTAAATTAAACAATTTTTGTTATTTGATCTATAAAATTATTATTTGATAACGAACTAATGAAGCAATTCATTGCTGTTTTCTACTTTCAACTAGTTTTAAATAGATTTTAAAGACATTATTAGTAACATACATATGTAGATATTAGTGTGAAATATATATTGTACATTTTCAATATAACAATTAAATATGTATATATTAAAATGTGGGAAATATGTACATATATAAAAATAATATTTTTTAAATAAGTTTATGAGTTTTAAACAGGAAATTTGAAACAGTCATTAAAAGCAATAATCGAATGTAAACTTTATTTATCTTCAAAATACGAAATTAACAAGGTTCGAAATAGAGGACCACAAAAAAGTGTATAACAAAAAATTGCATCAATAGGAATATAAGTGGCCTTTAATTAATATGATCATCATTAAAAACATCGGTATTATTGTCATTTTTAGTGAAAGAATGTCAATAACTAAATCTACTACAACAGGAAGCAATTGGTCAATCAATTTTCAATTTAAATATGGCCAAAGGCCTTTGATTATAGACCAGTTATGTAGGGAGACATAAAGGATGCAGGAAATAAAAAAGAATTCGAATTACAAAATAGCTATAATACGTATATGTTAGGACACATAAAGGATGCAGGAAATAAAAAGGAATTCGAATTACAAAAATTAAAATATAACTGGTAAGCTACACAGCAGCGGACCAGATTAAATCGAAAACAGAGGAATGGACGCGAAATCACGTAAAGCAAAAATTTTTTACAATCAGAATTTGTTAATATCCAAATAGTCATTTGATTTTACTGTACACAGAATGTTTGAGTTAAAAGGTTTTGTTTAGCAGTTTTTACATATGTGGAGACGTGGCATGAAAGTTATCTTATATCAATATTCCACCCAGATTCACGGAGTCAAAATATTAATAATAAACTGCTTTTAAAAAAAATTCTAACGAATTGTAATATACATATAAATATATTATATAATAAGCTCCATATGACAGAACAATATTCGAAAACTGGTCCAACAAGAGTTGTGTATAATTGTATATGGGTCGAAAAACTTTGTCCTCTAAAACACAAAGATCGTTAAATGTATAAACCATTTCCTTATCGTTTTTCAAATAGTATCCATCTTTACGAAGAGATCTTGAAAAACATGTAGATATTTTCTAATAATTCAAGAGAAGAAGTTTGAAGTCAAATTTTACATTTACTTATTTCAATAATCGAATACAAAATACAAAATTTATTTATTTATAATTTAATGTACACTTTTAAAATTTTTAAAACTTTTAAAATTATTATTTTTTTAATACCTTGGGATACACAACATTTAGTATATGTGGTGCCAAGCCCTCCATTGAAAGTCCGCCCGTCATTCTCTAAATGTTCACATGAATGTCAAAGTTCTTCATGTTAAATTTAATTTTCAGTGGAAACATCAGTACCCTATTTTTCCCCATACAAATAGGGCCACCCTTATGCATATACAACATATATGTATACACAAAAGTACATTAAAACAAACTTTGGTATACTTTATAAGTGTTATAAATAAGGATTAAGATCAATTAACACAGTGTATACTATTTTTACTATAATTGTTTTATTAATTATTAAAAACAAATGGTTACAATTTTTAATAGTTCAAAGTTTAACAGCAATATGATAAAACTTTTCATTGTACAATAATTCTCAGGATCGTTATCCGTCCTTAAATCGATACTGAAATAATTGAGCCTTTATGTTTGCAAAAGCATCTTTAGCACTTTGTCCAAATGTAAGTAATTTGATACTTTTAGCATACGAGTACAAATATGAATTTACACCTAAATTCATAAATAAAGCAATACCAAAGAAAGTAAAGTATAGGAACAATGTTTTCCTCCGGATAGACTTGTGTTTGAATACTTTCATCCAAAACTATTTTTGCTTTCATTTTAAGAACATTTGTTGTTGCTGTTTTTGTCTAAATTTATTTGAAACTTTTTCTATTTTTGTGTTTATTGAAATCAACTACATATTACAATTGGAATATACACATATGGCCAATGTAGCAGTTGTGTGGTTGATTTAAACATCAGGAACTTGAGCGAATCAAGCAAATAGACATTAACGAATTGTGGCTGACTACCTGAGTTTATGTTTACGTTCTATTGTGTTTCATTCTAAATCGAACATGAAACTCCTAAATGTCCTGTGCCTAAAATCTGTATACACACATATGGAAACTAAATTAAGGTTCAAAGACCTTTAATTTTTCATATTGCAGTAAATATTACTGTGCTGGGTGAATTTATATAAGAAAGTATGCAGTCAATTTGACATGCTGTGTCAAAGATACACAAAAAAGGATCAGTTTAGACTTCGAGTAGGTAAAAAGTAACCATTTATGTACATACATATGTATGTAGTGTGTATTTGGATATCAACAATTTGATCAACGTCTGGCTTAGATTGTGTGTGTTAAACAAAGAGTCAGCAAAAGAGGGAAATGAATAGATAATGGGTGTGTTAAAGAAGGGCGCGTGTGCGCACTTTCTGGCCTATAAATATGTTTATAGCAGCTGCTTTATTTGCAATAGATTTTTTTATAATATTTAAAATCTGGAAATTTTTATTTCATATTTTTTAAAATTTAGATAACCAAAAATCTTAATTTTTATTATACACTTCCGCTCACTTAAATAGATTCATTTGTTCAATTCACAATCAAGTTGTATATTGTACCTACTAAAGTGTAGTAACAGTGATTGTGAACAGATCTTTGCAGCAAGTAATAAGTTTATGTTCTCAATAAAAAACAATCAAAACAAATACACATAACAATGTCAAAAGATAAAAAATCGAAATAAACCAAATTAATTTCTCTGAATTTTCAATTCTTTTATTTTCTTTATTCCACATTATAAACTAATAAATAAACTGTTTTTAATAAAATTCTATTTTTTTGCTTTTTAAGCACCTGTTTGTTTTTGATTTCAGTGTTACCACTTTATCGTTTTTATGCTAAAATCTTTTGAATTTTTGTTTATATGTTGAAATAAACAATTGGCAACACTAAAATTTCTTACAACATTCAAAAAACATATGAAAAATTGTCGTATGAGTTGTATAGAGCTTTTGCATAGAAAATACCAACAACATTGTTATGACTATTGTAGCAGCTGCTGACATACAACGCATACCGCTACAACATTGATTGTGAATTGAACAATTGTTTTGTTATACCCACCATCAAAAAAGATGGGGGTATATTGATTTTGCCATTCCGTGTGTAACACATCGAAATATTGCTCTAAGAACCCATAAAGTATATATATTCTGGGACCTCGTAAGATTCTAAGACGATCTAGCCATGTCCGTCCGTCTGTCCGTCTGTCTGTTGTTGGCACGATAGCGTCCACAAAATAAGAGATATTGAGATGAAATTTTCCCAAAATATATTTTATTGATCAGAAATGTTTGGTATTGAAAATGGGCAAAATCGATCAACGATTTCATATAGCCCCCATACAACTGTAGCCCCCGGAATATTGTATAAATAGCTTCAAATATTCACAAATTCGTTGTTTATGAATCAAATAGCACAAAATTTCGCATAGATCAGTTTTTTGACGTTTGAATAATAATTCTGCATTATGGCGGACATAGGACATAATTGGCCCTACCCCCCATATAAGGTCCCCTTTAGAAAATGACTAAATAGCTGATTACTAGCTTAAAAATGGGAATATAGCGATGAAATTCGACACACATAAGTTTCATGCAAGTCAATATCTCTCAACCAAATTTTATGTATATCGGTCCATAATTGACCCTACCCCCCATATAACGTCCCCTTCAGAAAATGACTTTAACGCTCATTACTATCTTAAAAATACAAGTATAGCGATGAAATTTGACATAAGTAAGTTTTTTACTAGCCAAAATCTCTCTATGAAATTTTATGTGGATCGGTCCATAATTGACCCTACCCCCCATATAAGGTCCCCTTCAGAAAATGACTTTAACGCTCACTACTGGCTTAAAAATGGGAATATAGCGATGAAATTCGACACACATAAGTTTTATGCAAGCCCATATATTTCAACCAAATTTTATGCATATCGGTCCATAATTGACCCTACCCCCCATATAACGTCCCCTTTAGAAAATTACTTTAACGCTCATTACTCGCTTAAAAATACAAGTATAGCGATGAAATTTGACATAAGTAAGTTTCTTACTAGCCAAAACCTATCTACGAAATTTTATGTGGATCAGTCCATAATTGACCCTACCCCCCATATAAGGTCCCCTTCAAAAAATGACTTTAACGCTCATTGCTGGCTTAAACAAACGAATATATCGATGAAATTTGATATAAGGATGTATCTTACCAGCCAAAAAATCTTTATCAAAATTTTATGTGGATCGGTCCATAATTGACCCTACCCCTCATATAAAGACACTCCATAAAATTACTAAAACGCTCATTACTGGCTTAAAAATACGACTAAAGCGATGAAATTTAACAGACGTAAGTTTTATACTAGCCAAAATCTCTTTACCAAATTTCCCAGAAATAAGTTTTATACTAGGCAATATCTCTCTACCAAAATTTATGTTGATCGGTCCATAGTTGACCCTACCAACCATAAGAAGTCCCTCCATAAAATTTCTTTAATGCTCATTGCTGGCTTAAAAATCGGATTATAGCAATGAAATTACACAGAAGTAAGATTTATACAAGTCAAAATTTACCAAATTTTATGTGGATCGGTTCACAATTGACCCTTCCCCCCATATAAGGCCCCCTTCAGAAAACGACTTTAACGTTAATTATGGGCGTAAAAATACTAATATAGCGAAGAAATTTGACATAAGTATGTATCTTAGGAACCAAAACCTTTCAACCAAATTTTATGTGGATCGGTCTATAATTAACCCTACCCCCCATATGAGGTCCCCTCAATAAAAATACTTTAACGCTCATTACTGCCTTAAAAATACGAGTATATCGATGAAATTTCACAGAAGTAAGTTTTTCACAAGCCAAAATCTCTTTACCAAATTTTATGTGGAACAGGCCTTAATTGACCCTAACCCCAACATAAGGTCCCTATCAGAAAATACTTTAAGGCCCATTACTGGCTTAAAAATACGAGTATAGTAATAAAATTCGACTCAATTAAGTTTCTTGCCAGTCAAAAACTCTTAACTTAATTTTATGTGGATCGAGTCTTAATGATCTACCCCCATATAATATCCCCATCAAAAAAACGAGTAAAGCAATAAAAAACGAGTAAAGCGATGAAATTCGATATAAACCTGACCTGTAGTAACCAAGATCGTTCTACAAAATTTTACGGAGATCGGTCTATAATTGACGCTACCCCCATAGGCCCCTTCAGGAAATGACTTTAAAGCTCAGTACTGGCTTAAAAATACTAGTAGATTTATGAAATTCGACATAAAGTTTCGTGTAAGCTAATATCTCTATCTCTTTTATAGGAACCGAAATCTTTCTATCAATTTTTATGAGGATCAGTCCCCCATATAAATTCCGCCCCAGAAAATGACGCCAAAAATACGAATACCGCAATGCAACTCGACATAAAACAATTTTGATTTAAACTCTCACTACCATATTTTATGACTTTAATGCTCCTTAATGGCTTCAAAATACAAGTAGATCGATGAAATTTTAAACAAATAAGGAACTGAAATCTTCCTACAGACTTTTATAAGAATTGGTCCATATATGTATGTATAAATACCCCTACTCGCTATAAAAATTAGCACTGTCAATAGTAAAACCCCCATCAATGGACCTCTTTCAAATGTTACCCTGATGTTCTTATTAATATCGATATATAATAATAAAATATTCAAAATATCAAAGTTCATTTATATATCAGTGATTTGATGGTGGGTATAAAAGATTCGGCATAGCCGAATATAACACTCTTACTTGTTTACAAATGTTATATGGACAGATGAGCCAAAAAATAATTATTTTGGACCTGATTGACCAAAGCATGTATACATAAAACCGAATGCATCGAATGTTATGAAATTTGGGATGGAAATCTTTTATTTTATGGCTATTTCTTGTCAGAAGGCGTACGGAAAGTGCAAAAAATTTATTGATTGGGGTCAAAACGTTGAAAATACTATGATGCAATTGCATCCACAAATATAAGGCTAAAAACACTATATTTTGCAAAAAAGTGTTAAAATTTTATAGCTATTTGTTTAACTTTTTATTTTTCTGAAGTAGAAGTAGTTTTTAATTTATTTTTGTTTAATGATATCTAACTAAATACAGATTTAAAAAACATAAAACTTTTTAGAATATTGTTTTTAGTTTAAAAATTTAGAACGAAAAATTATATAATTCACCATCATTTACAATTTTTTCATTTGAATGTAAACAAGACAGGAAACCTATTTAAGTTAGCAGGAGTTTATAATAATGTGTAGATGTTAAGTTCTTATAGCACACTTTCTCGTCCTTCATTTGGATGTTTGTTTATTTATTTGCAAACAATTCATTGAAATCATGTTGATTTGTAAAATTTTTAATTACGTTCACAACAATAATAAACAAAAATCAATTTACCAAAATTTATAAACCTATTGTAATTGTTTTTGTATGTATAGTGAATTTATTTGTGTCTTAGTAAATTAATGTTACTATTTAGTTCAATAAATTTACATATCATATATGTACATACTTTTTTGAAATATACCAGTCTTGTAGTAAATGAGTGATATGTATGTATATATACATGTATCCCATAAAAAATGTTTTCCGAATTCGTACCAACAGTCTACACAAGATGCTGATTTCGTATCCGAATTCGTTACAAAAAATCATTGGAAGGACCAATAGGTGAAAAGGCCGTCTTGACCGATATAGCTGAAAGTTTTATCCAAATCAGAGTAGAAATACAAACCTGCGGATGGGGTTGCGTTTTCTGCTTCCCAGAGAAAATATAAATTAAATAGAGTGCGGCTACAGTTGCGGATTTTGTAGCCATTTTATTGTTTTTGTATATCATAATTTATTTATTAACCACATGGATTTTGTTCATTATAAATATAAATGGGATGGCAACTCTAAATGTAAATGATAAAAAATTCGTAAACAACGATTTAAGTTGTCAAAACTCTATATAAAAAAGTATCCGTCTCCGCAGCCGCAATATTGTATTTCTACCCTCAGAAGGCATCGATTTTTAAAGTTGGGATACTTGACACGAAATTTCCCATATTTATATTAATATATGTTCACTGATATGTTAAGTATAACCCCCAAAAATATACCATCAGTTTTACATTGCCTACTTTTTTGAAACGACATATAGACAGTTTTAATTATTTAATTTAAACTGGCAGAATATCAACCGGTTAAACAATAACCGGAGGCTGAGATGACGGGCCGTAATCCAAGTTTTTTTTACAATTATAGAAAGTTTTATATTTTATGTTTTTTTGTTTATTTCTATCAATTTGATGTAACATTTGATTGCAGTTTTGACGCCTTTTTCCAGTTTGCATTTCCTTTCATCTGGTTTATTCTTTTTGTCCTTTTCTGTGTGTATGAGTTATTTATAATTTTATGTACACCCAGCTAGCATTTTTTTTAAATTTTGATCATATTCGAGTCATTTGTGACTCTTCTGCACGATTAAAATGATCACATATGCGCTCATATTATAAATCATACATTCGTAGGGAGAAAATGGTACCCTATACGCGACTCTTCTAAATGAGTCATGTATGAGCCCCACTTCTGATTAATTATGACTTATTTTTTAATCTCTTTTGAGTCATTAATGAACCAAATAACTGGTCGTTTTTGAGTTATTTCCGAATCATACTATAGTTATTTTTGAGTCTTTTCTGAGTAATTTTTATGTTTGTTACAGGCAAATACAATGCAACAGAAAACATTTTTTGGTCTTCCGACTACGTGAAAGTTTTTAGTTAAACTCAATTTATAAACAATCATATTTCAAACACCTGGTTAACCTATTTATGATTGGTATACATTTTGTTATTGTTTTTTCAAATAAGTCAGATTTTAAACATTAATTGGAATTATTTCGACTTAGTAATTAGTCGCCCAACTATCTTCCGTAGAAGATCATTAAACATATAAAATTACTATAATTAAAGCATAATATAATTTAAATTTCCTTGATAGAAAATCGACTTTATATGTAAATATCACACAAAATCAAATACTTATACATTTAATTTTATAAACGAAATGAGAATTATATCGACTCATTTTAGGCCACACAAAATGTTTTGCTAACTCTTCCAAAGGAGTCTTTTCTGAGCCCCATTTCTAATCAGTTTTTAAGCGCTCAACTTATTAATCACTTTTAGGTCATCAAAATGAGTCGAAAATGACTCAGTTTACTGATTAATCATCCAACAATCTTCCAAATGCTAGCTGGGTGAATTGAAATGCAATTATAATTGTGTGTAAAAATGACTGCAGCGGGGTGAAAAGTAGTTTTTTTGTAACCTATAGTTGAGTATTTGATTGGCATTTGTTGCATTTGAATACAAAACAAAACGTTTTTCATTACAACATATTTCAATGATGTCGAAATAGAAAAATTTTAATAAACTTCAAATTTCATTTTGTATTTGTTATTTTGTATATAGCATACATATATTTTATTAAACCTGTTTCATCATCGCCCTGATTATTTTTGTAAGGGTATATTAAACAAACAAAAAAGGGGTTTACATTATTTATTTAACAAGTGGTGTTAAACAGAGAGCGTGGCCAAAAACATTAATATTACCTCATACATACATACATATGTGTTTAAGTAAAATATTTATTCAAGATTTTCAAGTTTTAATAAGTTAATTCTAATCTTCAAGTCATTTTCTAAACTGATCTTTATTAGGGGAACAAAAATTGGCAATACTATTTAGACTTACATTTAAAACTAACATAACTATGATCTCCAAAGTTACAGTTGTATGGGAGAATAATTATTTTTTAATAGGGTCAAAAAAGAGTATGTGTCGAATTTAATCAAATTACCTTGAAAATTGTGACGTGTAGATTAGCACAAACTCATAATACCCTTCATACTATAATGGTGTACGAAATAAAAATTTAGGAATTTCTTTCAAATATTGTAGCAAGATCAGTTTAAGTCTGCACCTTAGTCTTTAATTCTAGTAAATGTTTGTGCGCTCCATTTCGTTTTGTGTCTCACAAACATTAAAGGGATGTTCCAAAAGAAACATAGAAATTAAACTCTCGTATGGTCATTTTTAATGATAAAATTATTTTACTTTAGTTATAGAAAATAAAAACGTTGTCGGAATTTTAAATGCATTTTTCGAAATGCTCTTAATAACTGACATTGAACGTGTGTGTAGTGTCAGCATTAAAATACAAAAACTGGAAAGATAGGCAGAAACTTAACAAACAGAAACGTTAGATTGTAAATTATTAAATAAAATTATAACAAAACAAACACATACATATTACATATGTATGTATATGCACCCATTTACATATACCAATAACATGGAAAAAAAATTGAAATGAAAATACAATTAAAATTATAATAAAAAGGATCAGCTGCGATTGCCACGCGATTGTCACACTTTATTTACACATACTGACATACAAATATTTACGAATTACTTGAACATACTTATTAAAGGTGGCTTTACACTATGAGACTTTACGTATGGAGAATAAAATTAAATTCCATCCTTATTAAAAAAATAATAAAAGTAGTACGATTAATATTTTTTGCTCTATTGTTATAACACAAAATCAAAGTTAGATGAAAACTGCTGAATGATTTTTATTTGTATGTAAGATAAAAAATGCAAAAATAGTGGTTACGACTTTATCGTCAAATATTTGATAGGTGTGAATTTACCATAACAGTATTGTATTGTCAATGTGTTTGAATATTTATGTATATGTACGTCCGTTGATTTTCTTGCATGAATATGTGTGATCTATATATTAAATTCACTACAATTTATAGTTGTATGATCTATTGGTTTGCTCTGCCAAGAGGAAACAATGGACGTTTTTTAACACACCAAAACCATTTTCATTATTTTATTTCACTTTCAGTTAAGTACTTTTTAAATCAGAGAACCCTTGTTTATTTTTTATATTTTTTTATGTCTCTTAATGACATTGTATGTACCTATAAGGATCTAAAAAACTAAAAATGGTTGGCAAAAATTTGTATATATCATTGCTATTTTAATTTAGTTTTATTGTTTCGGCAAGCGACAAAATTCAACTCTTTTCCCTTTTTCCCTACATCTTTACAATGAAGAGGGTATTTTGTCCTATATCAACCTTAAATTGACGTAGTATCACTTACTGACTGTTCAAGATAACCCAGCAAAAAATTGTTGAAGTTGTTCAAGAACAAGGAATATTTTCATGATTTCTTTTGTACGTATTCTTGTTAATGCATTTTAAATACATGCCAAAATTCTTATAAATTTCTCATAAGTAAAGTCATGAAAAACTGCACATAATTCACTTATGTAAAATTCTGTTATTGTAAAAGAATTGTAAAATTCACTATAACTTGGTATTCTCTTAGGATTAAAAAAAAACGTGCATTTCATATAACAAATATTAAAAATAAAATTAATTTTATTAGATTTTTGTATTTTATATTTGTTAAAATTAATAATATTAAGTGCATTTTAACAACTTCATTAATAAGAAAATAAAATACCAAGTTGGCTGAATGCTTAAAGTATTTTAATGCATTTTAAAATAAATATAGTGCACCAATGAAAATTTGCATGAGTATCATCGAATGTTCCCTGGTTATAAGCACTCATTTTAATGACGTGATATTATTCCAAATACGAACCCATTCTGTTAAAATCATGCATGTTTCCCCTAAATATGAACCAGTTCATTATCAGTTGAACCCATGCATATACTACTTTTTTTGCTGGGTATTTATTGAATTTTGTCATAAACGCAAATTTGCACAAGAAAATTGCATATTTGGCCACATAGAGCTGGATTTAGTCTTCATAAGTATGATGAATAAACACAAATCGGCCCAACTATATACAAATATATATGTTAATATCACAATTCTGTGTACGACTTCAAAACTATTAAAAATCTTGTAATTTTTCTTAAAAATTGTTGATATTTTAAATTTATACAAAGAATTTTTTATATTAATTATTGAAATTATTACATTGTAAACCTTATATTATTTGACCAAAATTATATTTTGAATTTTATTCGAAATTTTTTATTTTACTTCAATGTTTTAAACTCTATTTTCTCCTATGTATAGCAAAATTTTTCAACGTACTTAATATTTACATCAGTATGCGCGTAATTACATTAACTTTACAATGGTTAATTCTATTGTTTTTGTTGTTATTTACAATATTTTGGTTGCGTACATAGATTTCGAGAAATTTAAATAAAATATATAGATTTAAATTTGAAAAACGGAATATCTTGTTTCGGAAAATTTTACTGAGGATTTTTATGTATTAATTTTAACGGTTTGTTAATAGTTTTATGTTTAAACACACAAATCGCTCGGTGGAACACAGCCTTACACATAGCTACTGGCCTGTAACGGCATCTCCAAGAAAAATGCTGAGGAGGGAGTCAGACAAATCGAAGGTCTAGGACGGCAAATTAACAGTTACAACTAGGGTGATAACACGATTAATGAGCTTAGTGAAGAAATCCTGGATATATTCCATTTCAACACATAAATTTATTATTTCTACATTAGTATATTTATGAGCATAAATTAAATTCTTTTGGTCCCACATTTATTTAGTAAAGGCTTTTAACTTTATCTCTTCAATACTTTTTAATTCTAGGCTTTTTTATAATCGTGTTAAGTACTAAAAAAATCCTGTAATCCTGTCTATCCTTTAACAAATTACAACAACAAACAAACTCCCTGATAAAATCAGATGTAATCCATAGCAAGAATCAATCCTGCAAATTTAAAATTCCCACCGTTCACATGTATGCATGTATATTAGGGTGGCCCGTTTGTATGTGGGAAAAACAGGGTTTCAATGTTTCCAATTTAAATTGCTATATATCGCGTTTTCAAATTTTTATATTGGCCTTATTACTTGGTGAGCTGTATTTAATAATAAAAATATCTTTATGATGATGATAAAATTGTCAGTAATTTCTGTTTTTGGGTGACTTTAATGTACATAATGTCAGTGCAAGCAGAGAAAAAATATAGTTGTGGTAACCATAATCTAAGAGCAACATATTATGGGTAGAATTATGGTTATATATACATATCATTTTTACTATCATGAAATAACATATCATATTACGATTAAATATAGTTCAATTATTTGATCATAATATAGTTTTATTAATTATAATGTGATGTGGTAGCATCATATTGTAGTTTCAAGCAACCACATTATGGTTTCATGTAATCATATAATGCCTTCAAGTAATCATATTATTGTTTCAAGTAACCATATTATGGTTTCAAGTAATCACATGTCTTTAAGTAACCATATTATGTTTGCATGTATTTTATATTTCTATTGTTTCCTATTATATTTTTAGATATTAATTATTTTTCACAATTATTTTAACACTGCGTTTGTTTAACAATTTATTTTATCCGATCTAGTATGGTTAAACCATACAACTGATATAAAAATGGCGATACCAAAATATTTTTAATAGTAAACGTATTTTACTTATATCTTAAACATTATATGGATAAACGTGTAAAATCCTACCTTTAAATGGTTATTTGATAGTTTAAATGATTCTAAATAATATAATATGTTAACATAATTATCATTATTTATTTGTTGTAAAAATAATTATTTTTCAGAGATTTATTCTCAAATTTATAATTGTCATAAACATATAAATGTTTTCAGTAACTAAAATATTGATGAAGTTCAATAAAAATAACAATTGTTTGGTTATGGCAACAAAATATTGTTAGAAACCATAGTGTATTTTAAACATCTTTTATAAATTTTAAATTTTCCCGACTACATTATTATTACATCAAAAGCTAAACAAAAAGAACAACAACGCTAAACGAAATAAAACACAAAATACATAAGGCATCTAAATCAACAGACATCTAAACATACATAACGAAAAACACAGAAAAACAAAAATTACAACGTAATGACGCTAACAGCATCCAAACATATAAAAAAATACACAGCTGAATAAAACCAAATACATCTACAGTAAATTTTTACTGAATACTGAAAAAAAATCAGTAAGCAGTAATTTTTACTGATTAATGAAAAAAAAATTCAGTATTCAGTAAATTTTTACTGAATACTGAAAAAATCAGTATCACTAAATTGAAATCTATTATGCATTTCTGGTAAACTTTATTAACTACATGTTAGTATTTTCGAAAGTAATTTTGCAAATTTTTATATTAAGCTCTCTTACTAGGAAAGTAAATGAACAGACCTAAAAAATATTTTGTTTTTAATTATTGTTCAAAAATATCTATTGATAAAAAAAGTTATTTTTTGTATTGAAATACATAAATTTTTAGTTTCCACTGTTAGCTTTTCTTAACACCAACATTTCAAAATTTGCGTCGCTGAGTTTTTGTCTTCTTAAACGATTTACGTTTGTAAGTAACGTCTAAAAAATCTAAATTAATCCTTTCACGCACAAAATTAAACCGCTGGAATTTTTATGGCTATGAGTTCATTACACGCTTTATTTCTGCGTATATTGATAATTTTTTATGAAAAATGGTATAAGTGTTTTCGAAGGATATCGCAGGATATTATCTTTTTTGGCTGACAGTGCCATGAAATTCTTAAAAATAAATAAGTTTTCTTTGGAAATAACCATTTACGCTATCTGTGAACTCAAAATTACGCTCTACACACACAGATATCCGCATACGTGAAAGAGTTAATAAAAAATTTAAGTAACAGTTATTTTTTGTTTAATTATTATCAAATACGGAAATTAAATTGTTAAATATATGTATTTATAAATTATATACGTAAAGTCAAATATCTATGCAGTGGTGCTGTGGGTAAAACATTGGGCTAAAAGATTGACGTCGCTGGTTCGAATCCTGGACGTGTTAACTATTTTTTATAATTTATTTATTGAAATCTATTTTAAATTTAAAACATTTTATATCTCTAACACAAACATCAGTAATGGCAATTTAGCACTTTTTGTAGCAAAAAAAAAAAAATAATAAGTTTCATTTAAAACAATTTTCATTTTTTTTCTCTTTTTTTAAAAATACAAACCAAAAGTAATACCTATTAATTTTTTATGTCGAAAGAAAATTAAAAATATAAAAAGCATTAACTTTTGACTAACTAGTACTTAAGAACGCATAACTAAATAAATAAGGAGTATAGAACGGCGACCAGCAATCGTGAGGTCTTCGGTTCAAACCCAGTGGGTTACGGATTTAGTTAAATATTTCTACTAATAACATCTTACCGGTAATGCATAATGGATTTCAATATATTGATACTGATTTTTTCAGTATTCAGTTAAAAATTTACTGAATACTGAATTTTTTTTTCATTAATCAGTAAAAATTACTGCTTACTGATTTTTTTTTCAGTATTCAGTAAAAATTTACTGAATACTGATTTTTTTTCAGTATTCAGTAAAATTTACTATGATTTATACCCTACACCACATTAGTTGGAAGGGTATATTGGGTTTGCGCTGATGTTTGTAACGCACAACAATATAAACCTATAAAGTATAAGTATATAAAGGCTTTTAAACCTGGTAATCAAACTACAGGTTTATCTCGAAATTTTGGAGATAATTTAATGAAATTTGGCAGATGATCTTCTATTGTCTCAGGGTCGAAGTCTATTGAAAATGCTTAACATCGGTCCATTATTTCACCTAGCCCCCATACAACTGAACCCGCTGAATAGGGCTTTTAATTTCATAATTATGTTTAATATACTCGTATGTCTACAAAAAGTTGCAAAACCAAGTTCTATACTAGCTTTTATGACCCTCATGAACTTTTTAATTATAGGGCCTCATTTGACCCTATTCCCTATAAAAAAGCACCCCTTCAAAATTTGATTTAAATGTCCAGAGTTTTATTCAACAATAAATGGCATTAGTATGTATATCTTATTATGAAAACTAATTCACATTTTACTTTTTGTAACAGGTGTAGGGTATTTATGATCGGCCTCGCACGACTATAATTTCTTTCTTGTTTTTAACTACAAAAGTCGTTATTTTTTGTTACTACAGCTATCTGCAGTCTACTTATTTAAACAGTGAACTCATGTTTAAATTTTTAGTCACCTGCTAATATTTTGACAACTGATTGGTCGGTCACGACCTTTAAGGAAAGTCGAAATCTCAGTGTTAAAGTTATGAAATTTAAATAATAAATATTCGGAAATGTGAATTTATTAAAGATAGGTTAAATTATTCTTTATTATTCATAACTTTTTTAGAGTTAAACTTCGACTCGTTATTTGGGGACACTTGCCTCTCTTAAAGGACACATCATTAGCTCGTAAAGTAACTAGTTAAAGATCCAGTAATGTGACTGACTCCTAAAAACCCACTTGGACATCATATATTGAAAATTCACTTTCATGTAGGACAAGCCCATGTTAAAATGGTTAAGGCCACGCAAAATTTTAGATTAACTGGTTAGTTCGGAACTGTGCCGTCAAACCGCTCGGTATATTTGGAAACTCGTGCATACATATGTATGTATGCATAATTACACCAATCTCACGTCTCTTACTGGAAAACTATCTGGTCTTTGTTGTTCGAGTACGTTTGTCGTACTAGTTGTCATTATTTTGCATATTCAATATACTCGTCGATCCTTTCGCAAACACAGACACACACTAGAAAACACATTTACAATCGCATATTTTTTTAGCGTAGCGTCAGCCAACAAAGCAAAAAATAACTAATCAAGTATGAATGTTTTGTCGACATGACTGACCATATGATACTCTACACCAAAATCTTTATATTTTTGACAAAAATAATATATTTTTTATACGGGGGCTCATGTAGGGGGTAGGGCCTATAATTATATATTTTGGTAGGGGCATTTACGTCTACTTCAAAATTATTTATGTAGAATTTAATCGAGTTATTTAAAAGTAAATTTTGACCTTAAGCCATTTTTAAAGGGGAATTTGTATGAGGGCTAAGGTAAAATTAGACCTGATCAATACAAAAATTTGTAGCATCATTGAAACTTCTATCAAACTAAGTTTTGTGGATTTTTTGACATACTAGATCATTTAACATAATTATGAGCCCAAAAGTCCTTTTCGAAATAATGGACGATTTCAACTATTTTCAATATCGTCCTTGGGTCAAAATAGGAGTATGTGCCAAATTTCATCAAATTATCTTGAAAATTGCGACCTGTAGTGTAGTACAAGTTTTACATGGACACAATATTTTTGGTTGTTACAAACATCAATACAAACGCAAAATACCCTCCCCACTGGTGTAGGGTATTAAATACTCTAATATTAGCTTATGTGGTTTTTGTAATGTTTGTTATAGTTGTTGACGATGTGTTTAGGGTTTTAATATTTTTCCATGTTGTCGTTGTTGATTTTATTGAATAGTCTCTAAATACCCACTAAACAATTTTTCCGACATGTCTGTTATAGCATTCTTTGTAATTCTGATGCTTTATTACAATTGTTAGCATAATTATATAACTAAAAGATAAGATTTGATTGAAATAATTTGAAAAAAATCAAAAAAGTCATGTCGCAAAAATTGTTTAGTGGGTGTGTAAAATGTAGACTATGTTGATTTTGTGAAACAAAAAAGGAATAAAAGTTAAATTCCAAATACATGCAAGTAAAAATAACAACAAAAACTATCGAGTTAAAACTAAAAACGTAAACTTGGCAAATTATACTCAATTGCTGCACGTTTTGCTTTGTTGTTGCTCATAATCCCTCCACAACTCCTTTTCCACCTTTTGCATGCCTTGATGTGATTTTTTTATTTTTTTCTGTATTAAACCCCAAAATAAAATAGAGATAAAAAAGAAAAAGCGTTGATTACTATTTTTGCCAAAGTCAATGAATGCAGTGAATTGGTTGGTGGTAGTTGTGCGTGTATTCTTAAGTGGGTGTTCGGATAGGTGTTATTCGCAAGTGTGCGAGTTTGTCTGTACTGTTTCACAGTGGGGCAGAATTGAAATTTTTTGGAAATAAATCTGGCATTTCTAAACGGCTGATCCGATCGGGATAAAATTCGGCATGAGCGTAGCCAAGGAGTATTCGAGTTTAAGTTTTGAAGATGAACCCCGCAGATGCCCCAGGGACGGAGCTGTGGCGGCTCAAAGTAGGGTACCTACGACATGTAAAATTTTTAAACTCGTGCCATTTTTTTGTTTTTCACCCAAATACAAAGATTTTTATATTTTCTGAAAGCGCTCGACGAGATCTTGAAAAAACATGCTTGGACATACTACTTATCTCTTATAATATCCGAGTTATAGGCATTTAAAAATTTAGTGATACAAAATTTACCATACCTTGGTCCGCCTTTTTTTTAATACCGGGCGTAATTTTGGACCAAATGGACTCAATTTTTTCTTGTTAGTTAGACAATAAAATTTCCAATAATATACAAAAAATTTCAGATAAATATCATTTACAGATCAAAAAATATACGTTTTTTAATTTAAAAATTCCAAAAAAGTTAGATTTTTGCCGTTTTTTTGCCCAAAATGTGTCTTAACTCTTTTATTAATAAAATAAAATTTTCTTTAAGAACATATAACAATTTTATAGTTTTCTAAAAAGAATCTTTACGCAGAACGCTTTGGCGTAAAAAACTTGTCCTATTTTTTGAAAATGTTGCCACTGCGTCCTTCCGAATATGACCTATTTTTTATCAAAACTTCAACTTTGGGCGACATGTTCTAAAATCCCAAAGCTGGGATCAGAAAACTGAAAGCAGTTTTGGAAACCTCAATATGTTTTCTATTTACTCCAAAAGTATTTTCCCAGCCCTGAAAGAAATGTGGACTCTATGGGCAAAAATGTAAAAAATCCCATTTTTGGGATTTTCATTCCTATTTTTGGGAATTGCGGGATGCCCTTTGACCTTTTCATTTTTTTTTGCATTTTCTTATTTGAAATGACAAATTTAACAAGCGTTGAAGATTTCATTGAGTTTTGTTCATAAATAAAGATTCTGTCATATATTACATATTTGTTAAATTTCTAAAACTATGATTTATATCAAAATTTTAATAGGGTCGCAGATAGCTACAACAATTTAGTCCATATTTATCCCTTAATATCTTTTTTAGTTAGATATGGAAATTCTCGACCTTTACAAAAAATTTCAAGCCAATATCTCAATTACATTCAAAAATATGTTCATTTAAACCTGTGTCCTTTAATTTCATCTTTTTCATATTTTAGTATTAAGTATGACAGAACATACATTTGATGTTGAATAAAATATTTGGACAATTTTTAAAAATTATTTAGTTAATTATTTTATTAAGGACTATAACATTGTATATACAATAAAAAAAAATGTATTATGAGCCACGCACAACAACACCTAAATCACCTCACACAAACCACCTTTCCCGCCCACCGAAATATAAAACACAATTTAATACAATATCATCAGTTAGTATAATAGCTTTTTTTATTTGAACTGTTTATCTTAAACATAATACAATTAATTCTTACAACGTACTTATATAGTTAATTCTTAACACTACTTATTTTCTATAAAATAATCTGTCATATCGGTATACATATCCAGAAGGTAATATAAGTCCTTTAAATCTTCCTCGTTTTGAGATGATAGAGTTTCATAACAAATCCATCTTTTTCGCATAGTTGAAAGAACAGGATCAGAAGATAGAAGTAAACTATTAAAAATATCTTCATTCTGTGATTGCCTGGAGCATTTTCTTGAGCTGAAAAGTTGAACATGCTTAAAATCTCGATTCCTCGCTTCCTGGGCTTCTCTGTTAACTCTCCAAGTGGAAGAATATTCGATTCAATTATTATTTGACCATGACACAATACTTTGTGTACTGTTGGTGTTAGTTCCCTCCATGGATACAGAGATACAAGTAATTTAGAAATTTCAGATGTATATTCCCAAATCGATTTCCATTAATTTTATGTTTACTATTCAGTGCCATTAAAATAGTGTTAACTCTTCGAAGCAACTCCTTGTCGATTCCAGTTATTTTTGAAGTAATTTCAAAATCACGAAAAAACCTTCTCGCCGTATTACCGTCATTTGTACTACCGCAACTTGGAAGTGGTTTGTCGATGTTTAATCCCATCTGAACTTTAAATTCTTCTTGGATTCTGCTTTTTTCCGCAGCTCTCAGTTCTTTCAATTCTTCATTATTTTTTGTTGATTTAGTAAGATTCTCTGGCATACTTCTATATTTGAGGTCGTATGCTATGTGTAAAAAGTAATCCAAAAATCGTATTCTGGCATGAAGTGGTGAAATTCCGAAAGACAGGACTTCTTCATTAATACTTCTGCTTTTGTTTATATTTGAGAATTGCGACTTTTTCTCATTACATATTGAGCATCTCCAGAAGGAAGAAGTTTCTGTTATGGCATTGCTGACCTTTCCATCAATCATTGTTAAGCTTAGCTGATATGATACGTTAATAGAGAATTCCTTTATTTTTATGCAAATGGGCTCCAGTGCATTTATTTCATCTTTTAAATATTCCACTAAATCTTTTGTTGTTTTCTTTGACTCCTTTATATATTCAAATCCAATGGGTCTACAAAAATTTTTTGAACCGGAGTTGTATTGATCCATATATCTTCAAATGAATTTCCGATGCTTGACGATGATGGATTAAGGGAATATGAACGAATTCGTAATGGCACTAATGATGACATAAATACACTTTTGTAGTCTGCTAATGTCCGACTTCCACAAGCTTGTTTGTATTCTGGAAGTGCTGATAAACCGTCACATCCCCACTTACACATTAAGACAACATCACAGTTATGAATTTTCCTTAGTTGGTCTTCTGAAAAGTCTGACACAATTCTTGATGCTGTGTTTTCGAGCAAAGATGATATATCAATACAAGCTTCCACATCATTAACAGCAATAGGTGATGGTAGGATAGTTTGTTTTTTTCCTGGATCGCCTTGTATGATGGTAATATATTGTGTCCTTTTTCATGCAGAGCTTTCCTTAATATTTGGTACTTATTTCGACTGAGACCCAGTTCCAACATAAGCGCTATTGCTTCCTCTTCAGTAAAATTTGATTGTGATGTTGGAGTTGGTATACTTTCCACAATTCGCTTAAGTCGTTTTGGTGATGCATTAGGAAGAATAGTTGCAATATGTACGGCATCCATAGGTTGATTTTCCTTTTTCAGCATTTCGTTAAATGTATCAGCAATTTCCTCATTTGAGATTGAAAAAAGTTTTCTGTGTGACCCTCTTTTTTTTTTGACCTTGAACATAAGTCTTCGTATGACTTGCAAGGCGCTCCTGCTGATGTGTTGTAAGTTGAGATTTCCGTAGTAGTTTCCATCCAACTACAAAATTTTAATCGAAATTTCTTTTGATTTCCATCCACAGACTTACTTTTTACATCAAAAAGTTTTAAAAAGTTTTCAATTTTTGATATGCCTGTTTTGTCTACTTTTCTACTATATGTAGTTTTTATATAATTTGAAATGTCTTCAATTCTTTCTGACCCTTTTGAAGATACACTCCATAAAACGGAACACAACTCTTCGTACTTTAATGTAATCTTCATTGTAGATTTATTAAATATGGTACTTAAAATCTGAGAAGTTTACTTATATACCAATTCTTGTCATTTCCGATACAGGTATTCTAAAGTAAAAAATTACGAACTGTTTACCTATTAACATTTAGGACTATATTACTATAACCTGTAATTCAGTCATTGATATTTCTTATTAGTGAATGAATCGAAATTATCATTACCTGTATATTTTTACCTACATGATCATAAACGAAACAGAACGAAATGATCTGTCGAAAAAATTTAGGTAAAAAATAGTTATAAATTTCTGAAAATTAAAGCATAATAGGACCTTTCAATTATAAGGATAAGCAAACAAATAGAAAATAGGTAAATATAAGATTTAAACATGTTCTGTCATATTTAATACTAAAATATTTAAAATATGAAATTAAAAGACACAGGTTTAAATGAACATATTTTTGAATGTAATTGAGATATTGGCTTGAAATTTTTTGTAAAGGGTCAAGAATTTCCATATCTAACTAAAAAAATGATATTAAGGGATAAATATGGACTAAATTGTTGTAGCTATCTGCGACCCTATTAAAATTTTGATATAAATCATAGTTTTAGAAATTTAACAAATATGTAATATATGACAAAATCTTTATTTATGAACAAAACTCAATGAAATCTTCAACGCTTGTTAAATTTGTCATCTCAAATAAGAAAATGCAAAAACAAAATTAAAAAGGTCAAAGGGCATCCCGCAATTCCCAAAAATAGGAATGAAAATCCCAAAAATGCGATTTTTAACATTTTTGCCCATAGAGTCCACATTTCTTTCAGGGCTGGGAAAATACTTTTGGAGTAAATAGAAAACATATTGAGGTTTCCAAAACTGCTTTCAGTTTTCTGATCCCAGCTTTGGGATTTTAGAACATGTCGCCCAAAGTTGAAGTTTTGATAAAAAATAGGTCATATTCGGAAGGACGCAGTGGCAACATTTTCAAAAAATAGGACAAGTTTTTTACGCCAAAGCGTTCTGCGTAAAGATTCTTTTTAGAAAACTATAAAATTGTTATATGTTCTTAAAGAAAATTTTATTTTATTAATAAAAGAGTTAAGACACATTTTGGGCAAAAAAACGGCAAAAATCTAACTTTTTGGAATTTTTAAATTAAAAAACGTATATTTTTTGATCTGTAAATGATATTTATCTGAAATTTTTTGTATATTATTGGAAATTTTATTATCTAACTAACAAGAAAAAATTGAGTCCATTTGGTCCAAAATTACGCCCGGTATTCAAAAAAAGTCGGACCAAGGTATGGTAAATTTTGTATCACTAAATTTTTAAATGCCTATAACTCGGATATTATAAGAGATAAGTAGTATGTCTCGTCGAGCGCTTTCAGAAAATATAAAAATTTTTGTATTTGGGTGAAAAACAAAAAAATGGCACGAGTTTAAAAATTTTACATGTCGTAGGTACCCTACTTTGAGCCGCCACAGCTCCGTCCCTGGGGCATCTGGGAGGTTCATCTTCAAAACTTAAACTCAAATACTCCTTGGCTACGCTCATGCCAAATTTTATCCCGATCGGATCAGCCGTTTAGAAATGCCAGATTTATTTCCAAAAAATTTCCATTCTGCCCCACTGTGTGTTTCTAAATCACAAATTGCCAAAGGTGTGGTATGCGATTTAAAAATATGAAAAAGTTGCATTTGTCGTTTATTATTAGCATTACAACATTTTCACGTAATTGTTACAGATAATCCCGCAGTGAAAACTCAAAGTGAATGTAAACATCATTAAAATATATAAAAAGAATTTCATATATTAAATGGATTCAAATTATAGTTTGTTAATGTAAAATTACTATTACTGGTATTTTTTAGTTAATATTTTGCGGTGTGGCAAGATTTTACAATTATGTAAAAGTAAATTTTCATTTGTCGACTGTAATTTAATAAAAATATTTGCAAATCATGTATTCCTAAGTGGATTGATTTAAATTTTTATTGATTAGCGGATTATTTTAACACATGTCTAAATGAAAAAAATTAAAAGTAGATTTTGAAGAAGGAAGCCACTTGATAGACATAATTCGAAAATCTTAAGAAACTTTTTGTCCCCAAGTATATACATTTGTATATCCTACACCACTATAGTGGGGAGAGTATTATGTTGTGTTTACGCAGATGCTTGTAACACCCAAAAACATCACTTTCTGAGTCGATTTGCCGTCTATCTGTGTGTCCATGTAAAACTTATGCGCATTGGCTCATAATTATCAATACTCCCCTATAGCTCATAGAAAAGTTTTATGAAGATGGTAAATTAAAATTATATTATTAAAATACATGTACGAGTATTTATAAGAAATATACGGAATGGTATAATAACATTTCGGTACAGCATACTATAATATTATTATATTGCTAAAAATTTAACTGTTTTTTATCATATCTTCACGATGTGATGTTATGGGAACATTTGTTGATTCCATTAATACAATAAAATGTAAAATCAACATTACTAAATATATACGTAGACAAAAAATTGTTTGTCATTTTTAAAAAGCAATATTTATTTAATAAAGTGGTTTTCAGTTTGGTTTAGTTTTTTCTCCAAATGACTTTCACAATATAAAATGACAGCTGTTTAAAGTAAAAAACAACTTTTATTGAAAACTTATTAAAACGAATATAAAAAATATGGGAATCCTTAAAAACGCAAATAAAAAACTCCAATACTCACAATACAAAAGTATCAAATATCATTGAAATTTTAAATTCGACAAATGGGAAAACAAACAAAAAATTATTCCAATGAACCATTGACCTTTTAATGAAAATCAACACATTTTTGTTGTTGTTTTTATTTGTATTCGTATTCATCATGGCTACATAGTCACACAAACTAAATAGAACATCATGAGAAGATAGATAAATCCTTATTGAATTAAGGTTTCTTAAATTAGGTATGAAAACCAGGTGTGTAAAAGGGAATATAATATCATTAACCTTTTGATGTAGTAGTGTCTAGGCAACAGCTCAACTAACAGCAACAACAGCATTGAAATATATTCTAGACAGCAACAGGGTGATCTGTAGCTCTTTTCTATCTGTTGGGAGAAACTATTAGAATTGTGGTTGAAGTATGAATAATATTCAGCTGTTTTTTGTTTATAAGACTAAATTGTTACATTAGAAATCCTTTCAATTTATGTATTACAACGTATATGTATATAGTGTTTATACTTGTAAAGAACATTCAGAGTATATTTTTAGTTTCCAAGGATATTTAATAACAACAAAATCAAATAAACATGCATGAATATCATAAATTAGTAATGGCAACTATGAGAATTATATACACATACAATTACAAATAAATATTGATAAATATTAGTTCGACCCTTTCCATATTACATATTTTTATTCAGATTAATATACTAGGATCACAAGCCTTCAGTTTTTTAACATACCTAACCCAACCCAAATTCAACTTTTTTTATTAGTGTATTTTAAAAATTATTTATTTTTCATAAAGAAACTTTTATGATGAATTTTACTTTAATTTCGATGTATTTAAAAAGTTTATTGATAAAAACAAAATTTCTAAAATGTGTTTATATGGGTGTTAGGGTAAAATTTATACCTATCCTCAAAAAATATATTCTTATATAAAACTTAGTTATGCTACGTCAATTTTGGAAGTTTGAGTATAATCAATAGTTTTATGCGATACAAACATCAGTATGGTGTAAAACTAAAAAAAAACTATGAATTGTAAACTACAGTTTCTTAACATCTGATTTGTCACATTTCTGTTCAATTTGTCACAATTGTGGGCGTGAATACGAAGATTTCCTCCTTTTTGTAACTCCTAGGGATATAACTTATAAACCGGTTTTTAATGCATATTTCGGTTTTCGAGAACCGGTTTTTTGAATGCATCGATTTTCAGTTAACATGGTTATTCGGTTTTTATGTCTCGGTTAACCGGTCTAAAAAAATTTTAATTTTTGATGCAAAATTGTTTTATAATTTTTTTATTTTTTTTTACAAATTTTGCATATTTATGTATATAAAATGAAGATTTACAGTTTCAGGAAATAAATAAAACATTGGTATTATAATTTTTGTAAAGTATTTTTGGTCCACAAAATAATTTGAAGTGGCTGGGAGAGGCATATTATTTTCGCCTTTTTTTGGAAATAGGTATCAAAACTGTCGTAATTTTTCGGTATACAGAAAAATAGCTAAAAAAAAATAATTTGGTTTTGTCCATTTCATAAATTTTTAGATTATTTTGTAGTTTATATTATTATTAATACACAAACAATTTTTTCCCACAATAATCTCGAAATTACGAAATTTTGAGACCAATTTCGAATAGATCACAGACAACATTTTTTACATATTGTACTGATATAAAGATTTTCAATCGCTGGTAGGGAACTGAGGTCTTTTCAAAAATATTGTTTTTTTTCTTCAGATCTTATTTTTTATGATACATAACTGTACATATCTATACTAAAAAGTGTAAATATCTTATTCAGCAATTCCTAATTTCCAAATAAATATTAGTATATCCTATTCTAACTAAATATTAGTGTTTTCGGCTGACCGGTTTAACCGGTTTTTTTATTCTCGGTTAACCGACAAAGCGATTTTCTAAGAATGGGCAATTTTCGGTTAACCGACAAACCGGTATCTTCAATAGTTGGTTTTTTAGAAACACTAGGCACCTCTTGCGAAAATTTCCTTGACATCAAACGATGCGTAATTTCAAAACTTATTAAATCATATTTGGAAGTTAGATCTTTAAAAACACAACAAGTAAGAGTGTTATATTCGTCTATGCCGAATCTTATATACCCACCATCAAACCTCGTTTGACTCGAATGAAACTTACTTATGTCGAATTTCATCTATATACTTGTATTTTTAGGCCAGTTATAAGCGTTAAAGTAAATTTCTGAAGGGAACCTTATATAGGGGGGTAGGGTCAATTATGGGTCGATCCTCATAAAATTTGGTAGACAGAATTTGGTTCGTATTAAATTTATTTGTGTCGAATTTCATCGCTACACTCGTATTTTTAAGCTATTAATGAGCGTTTCAGCCATTTTCTGGAAATATTTATGTGAAATTTCAACCCTCTAGCTCTTTCCATTCGAACTCTATCGTGCTAGATCGTCTTAGAATTTAATGAAGACTCAGAATATATATACTTTTGTGGGTCTTTGACAAATATTTCGATGAGTTACAAACAGAATGGCAAAATCAATATACCCCCCATCTTTTTTGATGGTGGGTATACAAACTGTTTTGCAAAAAAAGTTTTTCAAATGTTTAGTAGAAATATGTTGAGAGTAAAATCCAATTAAATTACAAAGAATTGGCACCCAATGTGGCAAGGGAAATTTCATTACTGATCAGTGTAATATACATTCTCTGCGATCTGTCGATTAAAAAATATATACTCTCTATTGGGTTTGCGATGATATTTGTAACGCACAAAAATATTGGTTCTATACCCACCTTTAAGTATACCCACCTTAAGTATGCTATGTCCGTCCATGTAAACCTTGTAATCAAACTACAAGTCGCAATTTAATAGATAATTCAATTAAATTTGGTACATGATATTTTATGGCATCGTCGACGAAGCCTTATTTTATTTTATTTTATTTTATTTTATTTCACCTAGCCCCCTTACAACTAAACCCGCTGAATATCGCTTTTTAGTTCATAATATTGTTTAATATACTTGTATCTCGACAAAAAGCTGCAAAACCAAGTTCTATACTAAGCTTGATAACCCGCATGAACTTCATAATTATAGGGCATCATTTGACCCTAGCCCCCTTCAGAATTTAGCTTTAATATTAAAAAAATGCAAAACTCCAAAAATTGCTTCAAACTCTATTATTTTGAATAATTTTCTGTCGTTTAAGTGTTTTTACTAATTTGGACATGCTGAACACAAATCCGCAAAAATATTTGAAATCGGCTTAATATTTTTGAGATATTGCTCTTTATGATACAAATTTGATTAATGAAATGCTCTATCTGATATAAATTTGTGAATAATTTTGCAAATAATGCAAAATTTTAAATATTTAAATTTTTATTAAATACATCGAAGTTCAAGGTTAACGGTCATCTCCATGGAGGTTAATAATCGAATGAACGAAATCTAGTGGTACTAATTTGCCTAAAATAATATTTCCTCTTAATATATATCAAAATCAGACACACAGGCAAAAGCATCCATACAGGTAAAATACTAAAAGATAAATTTGTATCTGTATAAAATGCTTACATACATACTTAATGATACATTCATAAAGTCCTGGTTTAAGAGCTCCACTTAATGAGTATTGTCCATATAAAAGCAACATATATTTCCTTAACGCCTTCCTTATAGATTAAAGTAATATCCGGTCGTTTTGTGTATAATTTCAGCAACAACTAAACACAAACTTAAATCAAGTTTAGTGAGCCCCCTTTCAGAATCACAAAACATTTTTGCAGCAGTGGTTAATTCAAACAAGGGTAGAAATATTAAAAACCAAAAAAAGTCCCCCGAAAAAAAGAACAGAATTCATATATATGATATCGAAAGTATAGAAAATAAAAAGAAGAAGAAATATATAAAGAATTCAAGTTACTGATTATAAAGCAATGACTCATGCAACAATTGGTTCCACATGAGTAAGAGAGACGTTAAACGCAAAACACATAAATACATTGTCGGCAAAAACAATACTTCCGCAACAAACGCTGAATAAGAAAAAAATTAACAAAATAAAATGTTGAGAAAACGGAATACGTGCAAATTATTGCCACCGATTAAAATCTAAATGATCAAGGCACAAGATGATGTTGTATTTGGTCTAAACATCATGAGAAAAAATAATTTTTAATAATAATGTTTTTTTTTTCTTAATCTGTGTTGCTGTTTTGATAAATATATAAATTTATACAAATGTTTATTTTTCGTTGATACTGAACATCTCGAATTCTTTAAAAATATACAAAATATTACCAGCAACAAAAATAACAAAATATGTTTGTTACTCTTTTAAATTCTGCTATAAAATATTGCAACATATCCTTCTTATCAGGATATAAAGGGAGTTTTTCTTGTTTGCAATATGAAAATAATTTGTGTCGCCGTTTAAGGCACGTGCAGGACACAGTTTGGAATTTCGCTGCATGTGATTGTGTGCCTAAGTCAATGATCAAGTTAAAAATACATACAAATATTTTTTTCGTTTGAGTAAGGACAAAAACAATCTGCGTGTTTTTAATGTGAGAAACCACAAGTAGCTTTAGGATTTGTTCGCAGTTGTTGTTGTGGTATTTAGTCTAGTGTAACACTTTAGTATTACAACAGACTCATTAGAAAACAAAGAAATGCATTCAAACCAAATTTGTATTAAGAGTTCTCGTTGTTATTAATATTCTGACACTATGGGGTGTGTATGGATGGTATGTGGGAGCCAGTGTGTTGATAGAAACGATTTTTGGATTTTACAAAACAAAAATATTAACGCGTGTTGCCCAATGACTTTTGCCATACATTTGTAATCAAGCGTAAAGATAAATTTTGTTAAAATTGTTGAACAATAGTCAAAAGGAATATAAAAGCAGTAGTATTCATGTTGCTTTAGGATATCACAGCTGAAAGCTTAATTCACACATATCAAATATTTTATAAAAATCATGTGACCCTTAAACAACGACATTTTGATTTTCACTATTTGTAAATACAAAAATCTGGAAAGACCAACAGCATTTTACTCATACATGGGCACACTGCAGTGTTATTTTACTGCATTACACATTTCAGTAATCAGTAAATTTTTACTGGTTACTGCAGTAACCAGTAAATTTATTGCATTTTTTGCAATAATCAGTAAAATTTACTTAGTACTGATAATTTTTTAGTAACCAGTAAAAACTTACTGAATATTGAAAAATTTTTCAGTAATCAGTAAAACTTTATTGAATACTGAAAATTTTTATTGCATTGTGCCCATCTATGATTTTACTAAAAACTGTGTTTACGATTTTATTAAATATTTGCGAAAATATTTACATAAAATTTTGTTCTATTAACCTTTGATTAACTTTTATGATTAGGGCAGTAAATGTTTGAAAAGTACTACTTTTATATATAAGGCAATATATTAACTTAAGACCAAATTTTATAATATCTTTCCCTAATAATTTCCTTTTTTTACCTATAAGTTTTTTTTCACTTTGCATTAGAAACATATGTGCATGCTTATTTCATTAGATAATAAAACAACTTAGAGGAAAATAGAAAATTCATTATCAGTGGAAGCAGTGGAACTGAAATAAAAAAAACAAGAGTAGAATAGAGCAATGAATAAAAACTAGTTAAGTTTTGTAAAAATGTTGACGTACGACAGCATAAATTAGTTCCATATGAAAGAACTTAAGGAAGAAACGGAAAGAGCTGATGTTTGCTGTCTTCTATGAAATATTTTGTTGTACTCGTTCTATCAGTAACAAGAACAAAAAGAGCACGTGCTGTTCCAACCCAAATCATAAAAAATGATCATTAAAATTATTTCAACAACACAAAGGGGTGTTATGGTTAGAAATCTTTCGGCACTGTAACTTAAAAAATGCACCTTTAAGCTGTTTTGATTTAATTATTTGAATTTTAGCTTAAATCCTGTTTATAAACTGGTCATAAAAACGATCATTCAAAAGACCGAAAAGGATCATATTAAAATATTTAAGGGTGATGCTTAAAAAAATTATTAAACACACGCATAAAAACGCTCGTAAATGAAAACAAACCCCTGGTTATTGAATAGTACATGTGCCACACTGTAAATGGAATTCCTAAATTTGGTTCCTGAAATGTGTTTAAAAAATTGAAGCCAGTCAACAGTTTCTATAATAAGGTGGTGGTTTCTTTAAAAAATACCAACAAAATGAAAAAAGCGTACATACTGGACATTACAGTTTGTAACATAAAAAAGTAAAAAATAAACAAACTACACAAATATATCTTTGGTTTATTGATCAAACTAAACTTGTTGTATTTATACAACATACACACAAAAAAATAACTTGAAAAATATAAATTTTCAGAATAAAAAATATTTTATATTTAAATAAATTTTTAAAAAGTGGCTTGTTTCATAAGTTTGTAAATATTTTTGTTGTTTATACGGATATGCTGGGGCCATTTTGATATTTGGAAAATTATACGTACATTTAATATCTCATCAGCAAAACTCTATTCTAACCCAGCAAAAAAATATTTCCAAAAAGAAGACTTGTAAAATGTGTTTCTTTCTAAACAATGCTGCTTCATGGCCAACGTAAAAAGTTCGAGTGTATCATATGTAATTAATTAATAGTCGTAAACATTAATTAATAAAATTACGCAAACTGAACATTAAATCCGAAATAACTTTTTATGCTTTAAGCGATATTTTTGAAATAGTGATTTAATATATACAGGAAGGATGGTATACCATAAAAATTGACAAAAAATCTTGAGGAATTTCTCTTGACAATAATTTATTTAAATTTAAAATATTTGGTTTTTATTCTGTAAATCTTCACAGATTCTTCATGTTAATAAAATCTATCTCAATTGTAATCTTTAAGTAACTTTTTAATTTTAGGTCTTTCTTATTTCAAAAATGTATTATTTGCAGTGTATCGAAAAATTTGAGTTCGCATATGAAAATTAATATTGGTTTTTGTTTCATTTACTTTGTACACATTTTATGACTTTTATTTTTTTACATTATTTTTTTTAAGTTTTGACGCGTGTGTCGTGTGGCCATATGGTAGGTCAGTCCACGTTCTATAACTAATTGGTGAGACTTATTCAAACGTGCAACAGAAAACGAAATACACGATAAATAGAAATAATAAACTTAAAAATGCCTGTTACTCTAAATGCATGAATGCTTAAGTGATCATTAAGAAAACCAAACCGAAAATTAAGGACAAATATACAAATAACAGACGCGAAAACACATACAAGATAATTTATGTATGTAGGAAAAGGTGGTATTGGTGGTGTGGTGTTTTTGTTAGGTGGTAGCATTTCCTCATATTGGTGGTGGTGGCGGTGTCCGCTCGTGTCTTTCTTTTTTTCGTTAATAATAAGAACACATTTGTTAATATCCTTAAAAATCATAAGGACTCGTTTATTACTAGTTAGCTAAAATGAAGCCAAGCGCAACATTTTCATTAAATTAAAGGAAAAACTTATGAAAAATTTACATTTTGACTACATTATTTGTCCGTTCGTATGAGTGTTACAATAGCATTTGTTGATTGCATTATTACGATCGGGTTCATACATTTATTTCTGTAAGGGAGGGTTGGTTTTTCTTTCTCCTAATTATTTGTTATTTCTGCTGTACTCCCTAACCCTATTCTAGCCGAAATCGTAATATTTACGTTGTTGTTCGAAAGGGCTGTTGGTGCTACATTATGTTCCTTATGGGGTTTCTTATAAGCCCTAAATTTCATGTAACGTTGTTTTTGATTGTAGGTCTTCTTTTTCTTTGACAGCTGGTAAGTACGTTACTTTCTATGAATTTTTAATTTGTAAGAAATTTATTCCTATTGATGTTATCCTGATGTTACTAATATAAAAATTTTACATTCCTATTAAAAATGAAACGGAAAACATTTCTTTCTCTTATCTTAAAAAAATTATTTGGATAGCTATACATTAGTTTTACCAGGGTCAAGTATGTTCAAATTCATAACACTTGGTTCAAAATTTCTTAAAGCCTCATACAAAGTCATATATTTCCAAAAATATGTTTATCGTTAATAACTCTCTCAAATATTTCGATATCAGTACACAATTCTGTACATGTAAATATGTACAGAATTGTGTCCACAATTGGTAGTAGCTCCCATATAAGGTCCACATTGGTAAATAAAGCTATCAAAATAAAATTTGCTACAAATGTGTTTTGTATATGTATCAATCACTCTACAGATTTTTTCGAATCGATCCGTAATTAGTCATGGCTCTCATATAAGATCCACTTCTGAAAATTACTTAAACGTATATATTTCATTGATCACTTAAGCCAATGTAATAAAATTCGAAACAAAAATGCTTTGTTTTTATATAAGTCACTCTACAATTTTTTTCCCGAATCGCTTCACAATGGCTCATATAAGGTCCACTTCCGAAAATCAATTTAAGGAATATATTTCATTGAATTATTAATTTATCGGTATAAAATTTAACTAGGATATATTTTGTGTACATATAAACTATTCTGCAAAATTTTTTCTTGATCAGTTCATTATTGGCCATAACTCCCATACAAAGCCCACTTCCGAAATTTACGTAAACGCATATTAATTCATTCATAGATTAATTAAGCTATTGAGATAAAATTCAACACAAAAATGCTTTGTTTTTATATGAATGACTCTACGAATGTTTTTTTTTCTAAATAGTGGTCATATAAGGCCCACTTCCGTAAATCACCTAAACGCATATATTTCATTGAATTATAAAGTTATTGGAATGTTTTGTGTACATATAAAACATTCTACCCATTTTTTCGAACTGGTCCATTATTGATCCTAGTTCTCAAATAAGGCACACTTCCGAAAAATACTTAAACGCACAGTTTTTTTAAACGCAATTGGAGTATAATATGACATGTATTTTTTATGTGCATATGAATCATAAGAAATTTTGTTTTGAACCCGTTCGGTTAAGTCATTTTCGGAAATGAACGAACATTGGGAATCATAGTTATCAGAATAAAGTTCGACATAAATGTGTATTTTATATATTTAATTAATTTTAAAGAATATTTGCGGATCGGTACATAATTTGTCTTAGATCCCATATATGGTTCAGTTTTAAAATTACTTAATAACTGATATAAGGACATCAACATCGTTTAAAAAATCACTTAAATTAAAAATATCGACCTCGAAATAAAACTCGACATCAGCTAGTAAACTTATTATGACACAAAAGTTTAGTCGCGATATTTAAAAATTATATAGTTTAATAAGTTTTAATAAAAGTAGCTTACTGGATTTCTAACTTGTTTTAACACAAATTGTTGAACTCATACATATAAATTGCAAACTTTGTTCATTCTTGTACTTGCACCAGCATTGTACATTAGATAGCTTTTTTTTTTTTTTTTGCTGTTGCTACTACACAATTTAAAATACACTTTTACACTTATCGAGCTGGACTGCAAGTAAATTTGTTGCAAATACGATGTTATGTAAAAGTATATTTCATTGTAATAATATTATTTGCAATGTATTCGCCCATATTTTTGAGCTCAATCAATCGTGACACAGTATTTTTGTAAAATATATGATTTGAGAAACATGAAATTAAAAAGAAAAAATTAATAAAAAAATTATCTTCACACAAATTTTACTAAATCATATTTTTATAATATTAAAACTACTTATTAAAAATAATAATAGATCCTAACATTCATAAATAAAATAAATTTAGAAATACAGGCAAATCCCGGTATAACAATTCCCAATTTAACTTAAATCCGACAAACGAACGGCTAAATTTTTAACATTAACTACTTTACATAGCGAATGTTTGTGAAATTCTATACTCGATTATGTTATTCTTCATATCTGACCTATCGGACAAAATGACATACACTATAACCTAAAAACGCTTAATCCGTTAGATGTTCTTAGTTATTTCAAATAAATTTTAAAATAATAATTTCATACATTAATTTGAAAGAAAAAATAACTTCGATATTACGAATTTTTCGATTTAACGAAAGGTCCTGACATTATATCATTCATTATACCGAGTATTGCCTGTAACTATTATTTGGAATCGTGTTAGGTTTTTCAGATCACATTAAGAAAAATGTATAAATAGTTTGATACTGCACATGATTTCTTTTATATAATTTTTCATAAAAAACGTCAATGAAAATCCAATGTGTGGGGGTTATGTTTATTTATGAGCCGATTCTAAAAATAAATTATTTAGAGGTTTTGGCTTGTAAGAAATTTACGTCTGTCGCATTTCATCGCTTTACTTGTATTTAATGCAAGGGGATCTTATATAAGCGGTAGGGTCAATTATTGACCGAATCTCACTAAATTTTGTAGATAGATTTTGGCTCGCATAAAACTTACGAGTGTCGAATTTAGTCACTATATTCATATTTTTAAGCCAGTAATGAGTGTATTAGTTATTTAATGAAGGGGACCTTATGTGGGGGGTAAGGTCAAATATATCCCGATCCTCAAAAAATTTAATGGAAAAATTTCGGCTCATATGAAACTTATTTATGTCGTTATCTTAATCTGTTTTATGACCGTTTAAGTTGTTTTTAAGGTCACTTGTATGGGGGCTTTCCGAAAACGTGGACCGATATTGCCCATTTTCAATATCAAATATCATTATCAATAGAGAATATTTTATGCAAATTTTCAACTGTCTACTTTCAAATTTTTAACTGTCTACGTACTGTCATGTACCTCTGTCAACAGGCAGACGTACATGTCTAGAATCTAATGTAGACCAAGAATATATACTTTTATGGATCTATGGCCAATATTTCGATGTGTTACAAACGAGTGGTACTTTAAAGTGCTCTTTGGGTTGTAAAACTATGTCATGCAAAAAATAACTGAGAGGATAACGTTAACAGGTGCCGCAAAAGCTCTGAAGTTTCCAAGTGCATTTACAAGGGGAACATTTAGATTTTTTTTAGTTTTTGCTAAAATTTTGCCATTAAGTAATAAATTTTGCACCTAATACTATAAAGTACCAAGTATTGTATGTCTTATACAGTGAAATATGCAAAAGAATACCTTAGACAAATACATTTACATTAATATTGAACTTATAATTATAAATACATGGATGAAATAAACAATTTCATTTAATTTATTTTCTGAGGATCGATATTGTAGAACTCGCTCCACTATAAGTATTAAGTCATTTATATGCTGTTTTTAGATACCCGACGAGTAGTTTAAGCACAAATTTTATTTTGTTAATGTAACAAAAATAAAATAAATGTAAAATTTTAACTCAAACTACTCACACGTTATATAGAAACAACACATTAATTTTAATCCCAAATAAATTTATATATAAATAGTGACAATAGTTTTATTGTTGGACCCTATATTAGACCTTATATGATACTGATACCGAAATAATACAATATTTAATAGCGATTCCGTTATTCGTTTCGGTTGTTATTACTTGATATTGATATAACAATTAAAGTTTTAAAAATTTCACATAAAAAATAAACATTTTTTTTGATAAAAAGTTATCAATTTTGAAAATTACATTGAAATTATGTGAGCTATTTTACTAAATTCATTCTTTTGATATTCCTCATTGTGCCACTTTAATATTTTATATTTTGTTCATGACATAAGGACATTTTTTAAATTAATTATCCTTGTATTTTAATTAGCGACTATTATTGATTCTTAAAATAAATCTTATGAAAAATGAATTTTTAATCTGGATAAAATCAAAACTGCAACTAACTTTAAATTTCGTATGTGAAAAATGTAAGTATCAAACTTTCGGCGAAATGGAACGGGTCATTTTCATAATCCGATTTTTTTCAAAATTTTACGAAACCTTTATTACATAAATAAACTCAAATATGAGTTTCTTTCTTTATAAAATAAAACCTACATAAGTATGTGTATCTTATAAGAAAATTAACTAAATTGTAAGTAATTTAAATAAAAATTTTCGATTAATAGAATAAAAATCTTTGTTTTTTTCGAAAGAATATAAATTTCCAATTTAGTATAAAGAATAATTCGAACAATTTTTGTCGATTAATCGAATAAAATTTTAATGTTACATTGCAATATATAATATTTTATAAATTGCAAAAATGTTTCTATATACATATAAATATATATGTATATAAATTCGTGAGTTCGTATAAAATAAAAATCTATATTCAGGACAACACAACAGAATAGAGTAAAAATTACTTGGCATTGAGCCAACAAAATTTATACAAATACACTAAAATCTATCGAAAAGATTAAAAGAATTTTTGAAGACAACCTTTTCATGATAAATAGCAAAATATCAACATCAACAATATAGCAAACAACAAAATATATGAAACTAACAGCAGGAAAGCGGCTACAAAAACAAAGTAAAAACTTTGCTTTCGTGTGCATCATCTTTGTTAAAAAGTTGCTCGAAGTTTTTTTTTTAATTTTCAAATAATTTTTCAAGGGTTGAATTAGATTTTTTTTCGAAAAAATAAAAAAAAGTATTAAATAAAGATAGAACAATGTTACAAACTATCGTTTTCTGCGCAATGGCGTATGCAACAATTGCAGAAATTGTTATATAATTAAGAATTAACATACATACATACATACATACATACATACATACATACATACATACATACATACATACATACATACATACATACATACATACATACATACTAACATACATGGACCCTTTTTATCCTTCGATATATCTCACGTAGTATTCGTCGACGTCAAGCAGAAAAGGGTAACTCAAACACTATTTTATGTGGGCGGTCCAACATGATGATTTATAAAATTCAAAAAATGTAAAAGTGTAAATAATAAATATACATATACAATAAAACAGCATAAGTGTGGATTTTGTTCAAAAATAATGAATTAAAATTTAATGTTTAACATTTAATTTTTATGGGAATTTAAAAATAGCTTTGTTTTATTTTTTAGCTAAAAAGCTGTTTTATTTTAACGAATTTTAATTTGAAGTTAATGTGAAATTTTGAAAATAAAGGCAATATAAAAGTTATAAAATGCATCACTTTTTTCCCAAACACACGTAGCCAGGCATATTCACACAGGCACACTTTAGTAAACACACAAATAAGAACAATACTAAAGGAATTGTCTAGTAAATGTACATAAATAAAAGTTAAAACATTGTAGTCCCTAATAGTGCAACAAGAAACAGCAACAACAACCTCAGCAAATGGTTCAAATAAAAACAATACAAAATGAAACAACCAAAAAGTCAGCAACACAACAGAAAATATAAAACCGAGAGAATTGCAGTTAAATTTTTAAATCGGTGGTACAATTTATTCTGAGTGGTAAATTCATTTGATGTATACAGTTATTTGTGGATGTAAAATAACAAAAACAGCAATAACAAACATGCACGAATGTATAGTGGGTCATGACCGACCATATGATAACCTAAACTAGTGTTTTAAAACTGTGGATTATTTTCTTAATAATAAATTATTTAATTTGTTTTTTACCTTAATTCCGAAATATTTTGACAATTTGTTGACAGAAGAGATTGTTGAAGAGATTTTTACATATGGGCGTTCGAGATGGGAGATACTAAAGTAAAGGTACTAGCATTATTATCATAATTATGAGCTCAAAGCTCATGGGAAATGGTTGTATAGGAGCTAGGCGAAATAATAACCCGATTTTCATAGATAGTCATTCTGAGCCGATTGGCAGACGTTAGCACAAACTCATAATACCTCCCCACTATAGTGATGTAGGGTATAAAAACATACATTTTCACATAAACGCAGACAAGTTTAAATAAATGAATGAATGAGCTCACTCATATAAATGATACTTACACACATGTACATGTAAAACGCCTGAAGTCATACTTTGATATTTACAATTGCTCGTGTTTCTACAGCAATTTGTTGATTTTCGATGCAATTTTAAACTGTAGCCAGTAAATTTTTTATTATTTTCGCTTTTTTCTTCGCGAACTTTATTTGTATTCAAATCGTAAAGGGAGGTAATAATACTGTGTTGTTACTAAGTTAGAGAATTCTGTTAAAGGGTGATTGTGAAAACACTTAGATAAAAATAATGAATAAGAATTTGCACATTTAAGTAGCCCTAAATGGGTATATGAAGTATAAATAAATAAAACATTTTTTAAATGCTCCATATAGTATTTAATTGTTTTTCTAATTTACTTTATATAAGTTTTCTCTCGGTGTACTGTCAATGATTTTGGTTTGATTTTTAAAATGCATTTCCATCCAAAGCTTTTTATGGGTCGTTTGTTTTTTATTCTGCTGAATAGTTTTTCTACTCAGCTTTGCATTTAAAGTACGGGTTAAATTTTATGAATAATTCAGAGGGCAAATAACGAAATTCATTTGGACGCCTTTGTTACACTAAAAGGTTTGATTTTAAACTGTTACAACATAACAAGTTTTTACTCATTGGTTATAAATTAATGATATACTGGTTTTTTACAGATCAAACAACTAAACAGTTTTAATAAAAGAAATGATGTAGTACATAGAAGAATAAAAATTTTTAAAATATTACTTACATAATTACATTTTCTATAACAACTATTCTGATAATAAAAATCAATTTTAGGTGGATTTTGGTGAAAAACTTCCCGCAGCGAAAATAATTTCTAAATAAAATATAATGTACCGTATTTTAAATATCGATTTTAATTACAATACATCAGAAAAACTTAATGAGAATGAATACTTGATAAGTATACTTGTAATGCAAGAATGATAAACTAAAGATTACGTCGTCAGGCAACCCATAGCAGAAATATAGAAGGTAGTCTCAATCAAAAAAATTAAATTTATATAAGGTTCTTTGACGTTTTCCTTATTTTAAACTTTATATACAGAGTTGCCACATGTTAAAAATAATAATGGATTTCAAGAAATATTTTACAAAAAAGTTGTAGTTAATTTATCTAAATAAAATTTATGTTATATTAATGGAAGTTAATTAAATAACTGATGTCCTCTACAAACTTATAAATGGAACACATTTCGGGTTTATTAAGTAAGAATTTTTTTTCATTTTTTCATTGATGTGTGAATATTTGTTTTCTTTTAAATGACGGTTTAAAAACCTAATTCGGAAAAATGATCGGTCTAGATAAAATCGTTTAACAATTTTCTTATCTAAATCAATTTTAGATAAATTTAACAAATTTGATATATAATTTGGATTACTTGACAATGAATTTTTATTATAACTTAAAAAAATTGAATTTAAGTATTCCAAATGGTTCAAAAAGTTGGTATTTGGCTTATATAACATACCTAGTAGTTATTGGGATAGCATCTCTATCCAATCTTGCACGTTTTGAATTGATTGTAATGTCACTTTTAAAGAAATGGTCTGAACAAGCCATAGGCTCTTTTGGCAAATTTTCTTCGTTGGTTTTGCATCTTTCAAGCCACTGTTGGCGTTTACCCGGTAATATAGGGACTTTAAAAAATCTTACGTTGGAATTTTTGCAGACTTTAAAAAATCTTACATTGGAATTTTTGCAGAAGTATTTCGTATTTTCGCAGTTCAGGAAAATGCAGCTCATATTTATTCTCTAATTTATTTTACAAATTAGTTTTCAAAGATTTTTATATAAATGTGATTTTATTCAAAAGAACAATTTTTATAATATTTTCTAACTGGATTCAAATTATTTTTATAAATTTTTTACATAAACTTCAAAGCATATATAGAAATTTCATTATAAAATGGGAAAAATTAAAATGTATATGGTATCACTAATTTAACGAAAACTTCAAAATCCTTAAGCATGTCAGATAGAGAATTTAAAAAATAATGAGAGATTGACACTACCTTCTATTTTTCTACTATGGTTAAAACCATATAGTAGTACATATAGGCGAAACTGAAGCGGTTTTCAAACAAAAATTTTTATGCTCTTCACACAGACGAGCTCTGAGAGAATAAAACAAACTTGTGAGAACTAAACGCACTCACTAAACTTCAAATTTTCTTCGCAAAATTGCTAGGATATTACCACTTATTAGTTTTTCTTATCACTTAAACTGAATGTTTATTATTTTTTTCAACACTTTTCATTTATTTAAAACCCCGAAAATAATTTATATTTTACAAACGAAAAAAAAAAATATTCTTTGACATTTTATTTTAATTAAAATTGAAAAATAAAAAGTTGTACATTTTAGTATTGAAAATTAAAAAAAATATTTTACATACTTTTTTCATTTTGCATTAGTGCAGAAAAAAATAACAAAGAAACGTGTTTATAATATGTTTGGAGATAAAATATAATTTCAAAAAAATAAATAACTAATATATTCATTAACTAAGATATAAAATTCCATTAATAACACACAAAAATAACGTCCAAAAAATACATATTTTATTTGGTACCTCTTGAACAATTGTGTTTATTTTTGTGCTTCTACTTATAAATTCTCACCAGTTTGGTCTTTGACAGGGGACTTAGGTCCTTGACAATTAGTATCGCCTATATACTACTATATGGTTTAAACATTCTATTATTTCACAATTTCTAACGCGTTTTTTTTTCAATATTAATTTTGATTACATATACACCATGTTCACTCCATATTTATGTCACTTCCTCTAAACTTTGTTTTCGGTTTTCCATGTTATTTTATTATATATATTTATTTGATTACACTTAAGGCAAAATTCGTTATATTTTTCAATATTTTTTCCATTATAATTAC
Organism: Lucilia cuprina; assembly: GCF_022045245.1. Classification (NCBI taxonomy): domain Eukaryota; kingdom Metazoa; phylum Arthropoda; class Insecta; order Diptera; family Calliphoridae; genus Lucilia; species Lucilia cuprina. The sequence goes on along the minus strand of NC_060953.1, from coordinate 70,266,095 downwards.
ATTATATTTATAATATACATTGTATTTTTTCAAAACGTTTTAATTTCAACAATGAAATATTATGATATGATTTAATGTAATAAGTGTTATCAAGTTTTCTCGGAGTGGATCCATTATTGGATATATGCCATATATTAGACTTTATATTAAACACCAGATAGAATTATTATTTAATTATTTTTAAACACAAAAGAATATTTTAATTCGAAAATTCAAATTTTTGTTAATAAAGTCGGATTTTTTGATAATGTGTATTTTTAAGCTGTGCATTATTTTTAATCAAATTGTTAATATTAAAATTTTTTGTTGTTGCGCCCTTTTGCATTTTAGGTAACGATATACATATGTTTAAGATATGTTCATAAAAAAAATTTTAATTCTTCACGAACGAATGACATAAACGATTTTTTGGCTTTCCTGAAAACTTGTGTTATTCAAGACGTTTGATACATATGTATATTGAATGTAATATTGAATTTAATAAATAAATTCAGTTATATTCCTAGAATAAGCAATAAATTTGCTTTTAGGTCATGAAAAAATGTTTTATATCATATTTCTGACTATCCTTCTTATAACACTCTTTTATTTGAGTAATCGGAAATATTCAAATTACGCACAATTAAATTTCTTACAGAAATATAAAGTCTAAAGAGATCTGTTATATCTTCGATCAAAGAACTTTTTTTGTAAAAATAAAATGCAAATCTCTTAACAACCCTCTTTATAAATTTTGTACAGAATACATAAGAACACTCCGTCAATTCCGATAAAAGAACCTAGTGTGTCTTGGCCCGCATATGAAAACATTTTTATACACAAACATCCTGCATTTTTTCCACCTTTTTTACCACGAATCTATTTACAGCTTTTAAAATAAAGACTAAGAAATACACAATGTTTTGAAAAAGTTTATTTTTGTTTTGCAGTCAAAGGAAAAAATGAAAAAAAACTTTTTTAACATTTTTCTTGGATGCGTTGGAAAATCTTTTAAGCTTAATATAATATCTTATACTGTTTTTTTTTTAATTTCTTTAAATGTTGTTAGAGAGTGAAGCTTCTTTTCACACTGATCCCAAAGGAAGAGAATAAAATAAACACAAAAATGTGAAAAAAACAATAATTTCTGTCTTTGGCTGCTATCATTGAGTATTAACGGTCAAAGTTAGCAACAAAACGAACATTAACTGACTTTGCATTACTTGCCAGAAAAAACAGTTAAATCTTAAAAATATTAAAAATTTCTTAAAAATGTTTTCGTGCGTATTTATATTTTTTAGATAAATTTTCATTTTGAAGTATTTTTTTTATTATTTGACATCCAAACATTCATGTTTGTATTTGTATTTTTAAATTATTACATTTAAATTTATATTTTAAAAGATTTCTTTAAATATTTTGCAACATAATTACACTATAAACATTATACATACACTATGGAGCAAAAGTGAACCTTTTTTTGTTACTAATGCTTTTATGAAACTCTAATTATTAAAAAACGAAATCAAATAAAATAAAACAAATACAGTATATTTACTAGGTCTTCATTAAACACAAATACATATTACAAACTAAAATAATATTTCATTTAATACATAAAAAAAATTAAATATAGAAAAACTAAAACAACTCACTTTTGCACTCTCTTCAAAATATTTACAAAAATAATATTAATAACCGGTTATATCGCCTTTTTTGCTAATAATTTCTTTAATACGTCGTGGCATGCTCTCCACAAGATTTTCGCAGTGTTTTATGTCAATATCACCCCACATTTCATATACTTTTTCCCAAAGTTCCTTTATACTTCCGGGCTGTTGTTCGAGACCCCCTAGTTTTCGTTTTAAGATGGCCCATAAATTTTCTATGGGGTTTAAGTCTGGACTTTGAGCAGGCCACTCCATCACATGAAATTTTTGGTTTTTTAACCATTTTTGAACTATTTTCGACTTATGTTTCGGATCATTATCCTGTTGGAATATTACGTCTTCCTCATTATAATCCAACTGTCCTAAAGCCACTGGTAAATTTTCATAAAGGAGGTCCAAGTAATTTTCTTTACGCATTATTCCATGTATTTGGACAAGTGGGCCCACTCCAAAATAGGTAAAACATCCCCATACCATCAGGGAGCCACCTCCATGTTTAACAGTTTCAATGGCTTGGTATGTTTGGGTAGCTTCTCCTGTTCTAGACCAAAAATAATTGATTCCATCTGAATTAAGTCTATTAATTTTCGTCTCATCTGACCACAAAACTCTTTTCCAGTCGTCTAATGTCCAAAATTGGTGAGCTTTAGCAAAGTCTAGGCGTGCTTTTTTTTGTTTAGGTGTTAGTTTGGGCTTTTTAGGTTTTTTAGCTGGAATAATGCCAATTTTCTTTAAAGATCTTCGCACAGTCCATACACTAACATTCTTATTTGTAATATTAGCAGCTACTCTAGGGCATTTAGCTTGTCCCGATGTCAGTAGCCTTCCAATTTGACGTGCATCTCTATCAGTTAACTTACATGGACGCCCATTTTTAGAGGAAACATTAATGTTTTCCTTTCTTTTTATCCTCATACATGAAGACTGTGATATGTTCAGCTCTGTTGCAATTTTTCTAGTGGATATTCCATCCAGAAGTTTATTTATTATTTTTTTCACAATTTCAGAACTTAGTTTTGGCATTTTGAATAAAATTTTCTCAAATGATAACATTTTCTCAAATGATTAGATCAAAACTTTTAAATAAATGTTATTGGAATTTAACTACTTTTTTAAACATCTCAGTTGTTTCTTGATAAACAAAAAAAGCATGTTTATAACAAAATTTTTTCAAAGAGTGCAAAAGTGAACTTTTTCCATTATTAATTGTTAGCTATTTTTAAAATAAAATAAATCATTGTTAAATTATTTTTGTATTTTATTTTTACTAATAACTCCCCAATGAATTCATGGATATATAATTAATTCTATTAGACTTATTTGTTTCGGAGCTTTATTATAAAATAGTAGTTTGTTATGTAGTCTGTGCTTTTTAATCTGCAATATCGAAATAATAAATAATTTTGTTAAAATATTATGTTGCTTCTACCACACGAAAATTTGCAACATTAATTTTTCAGTTTTTATTTCAACAACAAAAATTAAATGTCAAAAAATAAAAATATTTTTTCGTTTATAAAAACATAATAAAATATAACGGTAGGTGATAAAAAATATTTTCAAGTCCTATAAACCACGAATTTTCGCTACAAAGTTTTGAAGTTTGGAGAGAGAGAGTAAGTTTCTTGTTGGAGTTACACAGAACTCGTCTGTGAGACGAGCATAACGTTGTAAAAAAATGACAGCGTTTCACTTCTTAGTGTTCAGTGGTCCTTACGTTTATTAATTTAAAAATTATATGAAATAAGCTTTGAAAAACAGCAACAAAACACAACTAATATTGAGAATTTAGCAACAAAATTTGTGTTTTTGAATCATTCCCGAACGAGTCCAATGAAAAACGAAAGTAGACAATTAATAGACCCAATTCCGCAAAGGGTTTTAAAAAGTAAGCTCGTATTGTTAATTTATATGCATTTTAAACTAAGCTTTTCGAGTAGAGGGTTTAGGTACCTCATACTATGTATTTTTACCACGGTGCAGATTGACCTATTTGACATTGAATTATAAACTATGAAAATTGACATTTAACCTTTTGAAAGTAAAATATTGTATTAACACGATTTTAAATATCTTGGCTTTAAAAGGAAATCATAAATTATCCCGTACTTTAAAGTATTTCGATGTTATTAGCTATAACATGTATATCATATTTTTAAAATTTTAAAGCGCGATATTTTTTGTCGGAAACGGGATTCCGATCAAAAAGTCATTGATTTGAGAAACACTTTCAGTCCTTAGTATGTGTTAAAATTGGAGATGGTAAATCCGAAAATTGTTATTTTCTGTCCGTTTTGATATGTTTGCTCCCAATAGGTATTAAAAGTGTCTCCAAAATTTCAATAAAATTATATCAATATCACGAAGAAATTCAGCATAAATAACTTTTATATAAACATAAATCCTCCCACTAAATTCCATGAGGGTCGCCCCATATTTAACCCTATTCCCTATTTAAAGTATCTTTTATAAAGCAAGTTTTTCAACAATTTTGTATTAAGAAAAAAGTCAACGTCGTGAATTGCTAAAGGATTTTTAAAACAATGTTGTGTTTGAACTCATGAACATGTTTTCTTATACTTGAAAAACGATGTTAAGCTAAAATCAAATGTATCCATGTTATATAAACATCTTGCTATGTCATTACAAAAGTCTTCATCTTCATCTTAATAGCTTCGTTGAAAAACTTTAAATAGGTTAAGTTTGAAATAAGTTATAAGTGAATTTTATAGCGATACTATTTAGGAATTAAAAGTAACATACATAAATCAGATTTTTACTAGGCGACCTTTAAAATTAGCTTCTTGGCATAAAGTCACAAGCCGTATATAAGATCTAGTTTACATTCCTTTCCACCACAGGGAGTATAATAAAATCATGACACTTAAAGTTCATATTTTTTCTCCCTCTCTAATATTTTTCTTTTAGTCTGATAACGCAGAAAAAAAGGATAAAACCAACTGGCATACTGTGTAATAAAAATACAAACAAATTCATTTAATTTAAATGTTGCATGTTTCAGATATAAAATCAACAAATTATGAATAATATAGCAAATTCTACTACAGCACACAAATATAACAAACACACACTCACAGGATGATTAGAGAAAAAAAAAAAACAACACATGCAACAGTTTTTCTTAAAGTTTTGGCTGAAATAGAAAATTTTTAATTTTCTTAGAGGGACATGTACAAACAATATACATTTTAAAAAGTGTTGGCATTAGGAGAGAGACGATGAGGGAGTTTGTTTATGGCCATAGGCTAAAATTTAATTGCTTAGTATACAATTGTTAAGGAATCTCAAGTGTTACATTATTCCCTAAAGGGTTTTAAAAGGACATTACTTTAAGTGTTTCAAATCTCATTCGGTTTCATTCTGCTGAAAACACGGGGGTATGGTGGAGTAATGTGGTATGAAATGCTATAATAAAGTGGAAAGTAATTTAGAATGGTCGATGTAACTTGTTACATGTTTCACTGTCTGTAATTAAGGATAAGAGGGGAAATTATAGGAAAAGGTACAACATGGGATGTGGAACATGAAAAACGATTTTTTAATGGTACAAATCGGTACATTATCTTGATGTTAATAACTAAATAACCAGCGAAATTAATTAATATAAATACTAAAATTTTTAATGTAAATGTATGTCTTGGATATTTCCTGTTTGTTGCTTTTATGGTTTTGTTTCCTTTTTCAAACTAACAAAAAAATTATATCCCACAAATGTTCCATCAACATGTGATTCAATTCCTTGTTGGTTTTATTCTCAAAAAATGACAGGACTTATAGCATTTATTTCCGTACTCACCGCACATGTCTTTTTGTCAGACAATGAGACAAAGCAAAAAAAACAGCAGCAACAAATTTCTAACATTACGTTATTGTTTATCAAATGCAGCAACAGTCTGTCTGTTGTGTGTAGCACGAGTTATGAACAAAACAGAGAGTCTGTGAAATGGTCCCATCAATATACCCTCGTAGTACGAGTCTCATTCAACAATTCGTTATAAGTTTCTTTGCTTGTGTTTTGTTTACGAATTCGCCCTGAAATTTTTCTGAGCAACAGTAATAAGGGTAGTTTTGAAACACTCGCCAACAAGAAAACAGCCAACAAGAGAAACAGTTTATCAATGTGTTCCTATAGCTTTCACGTGTTTCAGTTCCAGTTGTTGTATGGCTAGAATAGCTGATGTATGGCTGTCTTTGTCAGAGGACTATATAAGGGCTGACAGTAACCGTTGGTGTTTTCATTAACCTCCAAGGGTTGCTTACGTTCGGTTCGCATTTCTATACTCTCTTTCTTATATAATATTCTCTTTGAACGGATCCTTAAGTTTAAACTTTTTTCACCTTTAACACTCAATCATACAATACAACTAACTTTACTTTCTATTTCCACAATTCACAACTTTTAAATTTTTAACTACGTTACAAATTCATCTTTTTTTTAATTCTCAAAAACAAATTGAATTAAAAAATATTTAATACAAAAAAGTGTAATCGAAAAATAAAAGTTTAACAAAATATTCCGGCCTTGTTTAACAGTGTCGATTTTTTGTATAAAATTTAAAAATATTGTTATTAAACTAAAGCAATTATAAATTTACTTCCGGAGACACTACAAACAAATCTGAAAGAATAAAACCTCGAAAAAATAAACGATAAAAGAAAACTATAAAAATCAATAATGTTGCAATGCATTTCAGTGGCAACACAATAAGACACAATTTTGTTTTTAAAGAAACTATTTTATTTTAAAGTGAAAAACTATAATAACCCCTAAAAATATATACAAATAACAAACAAAACCCAAGAAAATGAAAACTTAAAAGTCATAAACATAAAAATAGATTTCGACGAGCCCTTAACTTTTTTTTTTATAACAAAATCTCTACAACGAAAATATATAAAACTACATCTGCATTAAGTTACCAACAAAAGTCAACAACAATAATAATCAACAAAACAAAAATATTAATCTGCCTAATGAATTAACTACATTATTTTATTACTTCATTATAAATATTATTTATCTGTAATAAAAAACTTTTGCTCGTGCGGAAATTTAAAAACTTAAACTTATTTTCCCTAATCTCCTATAAACTCCGATATTACAAAAAAAAAAAAAAAAAAACAAGAAAATCTTCCGTTTCCTTCTTAATTTTATTTCAAAATATACAAAGTACTAAAAGAAAATGCCACGCTGTTTAATGGCAAAGAAATGGAAGGCCTATCCATGGCCCGACAGGTCCGAGGATAAAACCAATAATTCATCAGCTGCATCCACACAAGTAACATTATCTTCACCTAGTTCCTCGACACCGGAACTAAGCATACAGTTAATACCAAAGAAGGATATTGAAACAAAATCTCGTCGATCTACCATCGACGAAGATGAAGAAATCGATGTTGTTGGTGATAATGTTTTAGTGAATACAACAGCAACTCCAACTACTTCTGCTTCTGCTACGGTTATTATTAAATCAAGTGATTTAAAATTGTCAAATTCGCAAACCGCTACAAATAATACAACATCTACTGCTCCAACTCCCTCCACATTATCAATGACGACATCCTCATCATCATCAGCAACCACTTCGTCGTCATCAAAATCGTCTGCTACAGCAACGTGTTGGGGTCCCTCATCTCCAACGGCTGGAGCTACAGCTCCTAGTCCTCCTCCACATTCACCGGAAGCAGCTACACGTGGTACCACTAATTTATATAATGGTGAGTTTACACTTCTTCCAACAAATAATTTTACTAGTTTAGGAAATGTAATACAAGGGCAAAGGTTAAAATTTGATATTTTTGATAATTACCCAAATGTTTATTAGTGACCAATAACAAAGTTATTTCAAATATATTACATCTTAAGAATAAATATAAGGCAGTAAGTTTGTATACTCTTTTCCATCTTATAACCAATATTAGGATTTTTTCTAAACCATGTTTAAATGGATGAAAATAAAAAATGTACTCATTGGGAACATAGCTGTAAACATAGCTTTATTGGGAACGCTTTTTATCTAAATTTAAAATAAATTTTAAACTTTGTAAAGCTTTGAATACGTAAATCTTACTTTTTATATGCAAAATATTTTATGTTAATTGTTTTATCCAAAATGTTTTTATTGATTTCAATGGTTTATTTTTAACAACATGTAATTTTTATTAAAAAAAAAAAATAAATACATATACGGATATAAATATTTGTATGTACTTTTATAAACTTGTATGTATTCAAAATTAAATATTTAAAAGTTTTCATTTTTCGCCTGTTAAATCCTATGTATACCGGTTTTTTTATTATTAATGATAATTATTAGTATAAATTTCTAAAATCAATAATTCATATTAATGACTGTGTGCGATAGGTTTTACGTTAAAAACAAATATTAATAATAATAACAATAATAATAAAAATAGTAGCAGCAGTAATAATATTAGGGCGATTTTTTCTATGGCCAAGTTAATTACATTGAAATGGCCTTAGGTTAAAAACGAACATAAGCAGAAAAGAAACAGCTATTGTCTTGAAAGTGTAACCAACATTAAAATTAAACAATATATATTATGTGTGTTTGCGTGTATATTTAGAAACTAGGCAACCTCTAACACAAATATAACCTCTTAAACTAACACAAATACACTAATAAATACTAACATTCAACTTAAAGTCATTAACAGGAAAAAGGACTCTTGAGTACGAACCAACAGAAACCACTAAATATATAACCATAAAAAGGATCTATTTAAATTACCTAAAAATTGTACAGAGAAAGTCATTAAGCTTGAAAAAATTTAAAAGAAAGTTTTTAGCCCAACTTTTTCACTAGAAAAAAATACACATGATTAAAGTTACATTTATTGATATTTTGTTCATTGGAACAAAATAAACATGTAATGTAAAAACATACATTACAATTGTGTTTATACTTTGACTTTGAAACATAATTAAATAATTTTTGTTTTGAATCATTTTATTCCTTTCTTCTAAGATTGATTTCCATATATGTCGATGTCGCGTTTTATTGTTTGACTTTATCTTCATTCTGATCAACTGCTTTTTTTACTGTCATAGAAAAACACGCATTTCCGTTTCCGATTTTAACATTTTAGAAACCAAATTTTAATTTCTGCAACATATGTAGAGGTAGATTTCTTATATTTAGTTGTTTGAACCTTCTAGGCATTTAAAATTTATTTCCTAAAAAGTCCTCTAAAGGTTTTTAACATACATAGTTGTTTAAATAAAGTTTTCTCTCAAAATTTAAAGGCAATCTATATTTTTTGGGTGAAAAACGAAAAAATATGATTTCAATTTAGTCAATGGCTTTGACTAAAACGACATGGAAACGACAAGAGCCACTCTAACCCTTACAAAGGATTCATAAACAAAAATCTTCCTCTATGTGGTGGAAAAGGCTAAAAAGGGAAAACTTTAGTGAATTTAAGCGTAATAATACCGTCGCAAACAAATCAACTGTTAATAGGATATACAAACAACTGACACAAACATGTACTTACAAACCTATTTTTTTAACAGGAAATAAAGGAAAAAAACAACAGAAAGCACGATGTAATGCGTTGTCAGCATGTTGCTTCCACAGACGTTAAACATGTGTATGTGTGCGAATTTTTCGTCACTAGAGGGGTTGTATTTGTAGAAGCAGACTTTTTTTATTAAAAATTCTAGTATAAGGACCAAACAACTTCCAGCCAGCCAGCTCGACTTGGGTGTTTGCATTTCAAGTGCTGTATTACGTTGTTACGTCTGTTATGCTCGAATGAATGTACGAAGATTCTATGTTAGTTGTTTTAACTGAATACTACACAGTCTAACTTGTCGTTGATTTCGTCGTCAACTCTTTCGCATTTCACTTGTATTTATTTTTGTGTTCTTATTACATCCGTAGATTTATTTAATTTTCTTAGCATTGTTTCTTATTGCTACACGTACATACATGTAGATACATAAGTACGTGCATACATATGTATATATATATATATTCCTTTTCATGTGATGTGTATGGCAACATCACGTGAATACTTGTACATTAACATTTGTATTTACATATAGAATTTTCTAAGTAAATATGTATTGTATGTATACATACTTAAATGATTTTTTACATACAATTATTTTTTCAATTCACTATTATATTTTTAAATGTTGTGTTGAAAGACCCCAAGGTTTTCAAACGATTCATTCTTCTTTCTGTTTATTATTTAAATAAAAACTTAAGTATTTAGGTAGAAAAAATATAAAAGATATTTAATCAAAAGTCATTTAAGATTAATTTTTAATACTTATGCTGAGTATTACTAACAGCAGGCAAATAATATTGAAACACTTAATTTGAATTAAGTTTAAATAATTTTTTTATTGGTTAAGAATCAACGGATATGCATACATGAAAATACTATAGTAGACACAATATAGCACACTCTTAAAGTCATAAATTTTAAACAAAATATTTCTTTTAATGCTAACAACAACATAAAAGTATAATTTTTAATCTTTAAAAATTTGTTTTCTTTCAACCACCATACTGTTCTCGCAAAAACTATTTAATTTCTCGCAAAAAATGTTGGTATATGGGATGGGAAAAAATTAATATGACCTAGAATGTGACACATGTCACAGGCATAAATTTTTATAAAAACCCTTTCGTGATGCAAGTACTTAATTAAAGCAACGACTTATATGACAATGAAATAAAAACAAATCAGAAGGAGATAAGAGTTTTGTCGACACTAAACTTAAGAAAAAAATATATTTTTTTGTGATTATATTATTTAGGATGTTAATACTTGTAGTAAATTGTAAACAATTACCTAGGTTATTATTACTTTCTATTCTATTTTTTAATTTTTATTATTATTATTATTCTGGTATCAGTTGCACCTCTTAATCATAGTGCCAGACATTAATATTTTGACCTTAAAATTTACAAATTTTTATGGTCAAAGACATCACTAACTTCATCGTTATACTACTTATTCTACTAAACCACAAAATAAATAAAAGAGGAATCCTAACTAACATCAAACATTAGAACCCAAAAAATTAAATAAAGTACCAATTTACAAGTAAATATGTATAATGAGACTTAGACTAGAAATACGCATTGACACATTGAGGAAAGGAATTTTGTCTTTGCATCCGTTAAAAGTTTCATGACAAAAGTTAGGTTTGTGTAAAAAAGAATAACAACAACAGCTATAATAAGAACAAAAAAAAAAAAAAAAAACAAGTATCGAGAGACATTTGTGTAACCAATTTTACATTTAAGGAGTTTTTAGACAAACTTTAGTATTTTACTGGCTTAGTCTCCAACCGTGTGTTGCCACAGTATTTTTTGTATGTAGTACAACTGCAATGCGACATTTTATATGTTTCGATTTCTTATGCTTTGTTTCGTTGCTGCTAAAGTGAGTTATGTGCAGCAAGCCCCTTTAGAAAATATTGTTCAGTTTCCGGCTCCCCCTTATTACCGCGTGGGTATTTGTATTATATTTTTATTTTGTCTCTTGCTTTTGCATTTATAATGCTGTGTTATATTATGTATATTTTACAAAATTCCTTGTTACAGTATTTCTCCCTACACCACTATAGTGGGAAGAGTGTTCGTTTGTGCTTATGTTTGTAACACACGAAAAATATTGGTCCTACAAGTATAAGTATACCGATAGACTCAGCACCACAAGGTTTACATTGTTGTCCATGTAAACCTTGTGCGGAAGGTACAGGCCGCAATTTCCAAGATAATTTGATTAAATTCGGATCAAACATGCTTTTTGCACAGGGAAATCGGTTGGTTGAAATCGGTCCATTATTTCACCAAGCCCGAAAATTTTATGCCATAATTACATCAAATATACCACTATCTCTTCAAAAATTAGCACAAATATGTTATATATTAGTATAACTGACACTGCAGATTTTCGTAATGATCGGCCCTATTTGACTCTCCCATACAAACCACCGTTTAAAAAATGTCCTAAACGTCCAAAATTAACTTATAACCATTAGTATAGCAATGAAATTCCACATTTATTTGAAAATATATCCTTTTCCCAAATCTAATGGGGCCAATAATTCATCTATCCCCTACATAGAGCCTTATTTAGAAAATAGCTTCTTTTATAAATAATTGCTTAAATAATTTGAATTAATGTTATAATTCATAATATAACATAAAAGTTTCTTTATTAAAAACAAATAATTTTTAAAATATACTAATGGTGTAGGGTATCACATGTTTGGCCACTTTTACTTTTGTGAGTATAAAACTAGGAAAAATAAACTTCATGCTGCTAATTCAAAACCGTTCGTACTTGTTGGTTCTTGGGTTTCAGTCAGTCAAATAGTTATGTATGTGCTTGTTTACAAATGTCTGGCATTAATAATATATCGAGGAACTATACACAGCAGTCGCCAACTCCGATATTAATTTTTATAGAAAAATATTCAGCAACAACTAAAAATCCGTAATATAAACTTCAACGAAAAAATTCTATTTTTAGTTGATTTTGGACCGAATATCATATTTTCATGTTTTTTAAGAAATTGTTTTCTTTTCTGCCGTCAAATTGCATAAAATCAAAATAAAATATTTAATATTTCTAAGAAAAACTGTATATTTGTTGATTGTATGAAATTGTTAGTAGATAATATTATTAATAGATATTATTAGTAGTTAATATTATTAGTAGATAATGCAAACATTTAAAAACTAATTAGAAAATGTTAAAGATATTGCGATTTTTTGAGACTATTGAATATAATTTAAAACTAATTATAAAATCTTTAATATATTGACCTAGAAAATGTTGTGTTTTTGAGATAGAGATTATTAAATATAATCGTTCGATTTGTATTTTTTTAATATTCAATTTTTCCTTTTTTATTTTTAGGTTATAATCATGATATTTCGCCTCTACATTATACCGCGTACCTGCCTCGTTTGGAAAACGAAGTTACCGTCATAACAAGCACCTCAAATTTACATCAACAACACGTCCCCGCTCACACTTACAACTATCAAACGCCTCCGCCATCAAACACGTCTTCACCTTCATCGTCGCCCTCAACACGCAGCAGCAGTCTATCTTCGCCGAGTGAACGTTTAAGTCCGCCCATAATACGCATTAAAACCGAAATGTCCTTTAACGATGACATCGATGCAAGTAGTACCGAGTCGCGCAAGTGCTATACAAGTACGGGGGCCGCATTGTCATTGCCTCCTAAAAAAAAAGATATCTATCGACCATATTCGCTGGATGATAGACCAACAAATGAACGCTTGCGTTTACGACAACCGGCAGAGGAAGATTTACATGCAGCTCATGCTATATTGGATCTTAGCGCATCTACTGCATTTCACCCACCCACACAGCCACATCAGCTGCAACAACAGCCATCAGCTCAACATCATTTAACTCACCAGCCTTTACATCCCTTGCATCATATAACCCATGCTATTCAGTTGCAACAGCAGCAGCAACAACATCATCATCTGCCTCAGGATGTAACACTCTCGGTAGCCACTAATACACCCTCCATAGCAGATTTGGCTTTGGCGGCTAGTGTGGCTAATGAGCATCGACCCCGCTCTAATTCTTCCATGCACAGTTTACAAAGTAACTCCGATAGTGAAAGGCAACCCAGTTCGCCGGGTGGCAGTGTACAAAATGAAAACAATAACACAACCAATCAGTTTCCTAAAAATTCTGCTGGTGCCTCTGTAAAAACTGTAGCCTACACTTATGAGGCATTTTTTGTAAGTGATGGTCGATCAAAACGCAAAAACATTACAGATCCGCAGGCTGTATTGCAGCAAGAACAACAAAAGGCAAAATATACCTGTAGTGAATGTGGCAAACAATATGCCACGTCAAGCAATCTATCGCGCCACAAGCAAACACATCGTTCATTAGACTCACAGTCCGCCAAAAAGTGTCATACCTGTGGCAAAGCTTACGTGTCGATGCCAGCCTTAGCCATGCATGTTCTAACGCACAAACTTTCCCACAGTTGTGGTGTATGTGGCAAATTGTTTTCGCGTCCCTGGTTATTGCAAGGTCATTTAAGGTCGCATACGGGTGAGAAACCCTACGGTTGTGCTCATTGTGGAAAAGCCTTTGCGGATCGTTCCAATTTAAGAGCTCATATGCAAACACATTCGATAGACAAGAATTTCGAATGTAAACGCTGCCATAAATCTTTCGCATTGAAATCGTACCTCAATAAGCATTTGGAATCGGCCTGTCTTAAGGATGAGGCAGACATGCAATTCGATAGTACCAGTGATAGTGGTGGCATGACATCTCCTACTCCCACTGAGGACTACAATATTCCTAGTTACTCACAACAAGCACAAAATGGTTTTAAAATAAGTCACATTCCCCAGCCAGTACCAGCTGCGGCCGTAGTTAAAGTAGAGGCCACGTTTGCAGGTTAAACATAAATCCAACAACAAACATATTGTAAGTAGTTTTAAAAGAAAGTCTAATCTAATGAAAAATATTAAGAAAGTATTAAGAATCATTCAATTAAAAAAAAACATGAAAAAAAGTTACGATTTTGTTTAACAAAAATTAGTAATAATTTATTATTGAAAAAAGGACAATATTTATATAGACAAAAAAATACAAACATTCATTCCATATATTAATTTTTATATACTTATAGTTTTAGTTAAATATTAATGAAGAAAATTTAGTTCTACACTTATTAAATACTAATTTAATTAATTATTTAATTAAAAATTAGTTTATAATTTGTAACACATTTAATAACACAAGACATCATAATACGTCCATTTCATTTTAAGCAAAACTCACAAACTTAAGAGCCATTTGAAGCTCTTAAATCAAGGAAAAGCAATCTCATAAAAAAAGACTCGTAAAAAGCAATCTTTTAAAATCTCTAACGATTTGAAAGCAATCTTTATTTATAGTGTATCTAGTCATTACATTCACTCACCAAACAACTCTTTATTCACCCTCATTGTCAATTTAATTATCATCAATCTCATCTTACTTTTAAGTACATCAATACTCTATTTCACATTTCATTCTACATAAAAATCTTAAGAAAACCTTTTTCTCTCCAGCAACAAGAAAAGTGTTCTTAAAAATTAAAACAACGAATATTGAAATTGTGAAAATCTGAAATATTAAGTCAACGAAAAGCAAATGTTTCTCAAACAACGAATTAGGCCATAAGTCTAAAAAACCAAAAAAAAATTACTCTTAATATAGCAATATTAAAAAATAAAAGTTAAGCATTTAAAGTTAGAAAAGAACAAAAATCATCGAAGACCTATAAAACACCCCCAAAAGCAATAATTTCTAATACAATGTATAATTTAAATATAGCGAAATATCAGCAATAAACAATTCAGTCAATTACTTGTGTCATTTATAAAAAAAAACAAACATTACAATTATTAGAATCTTTTTCTTAATTTAAGTTTGAGTTTCATTTTACGTCAGTATACATACAGATACTTATGTTATCTCTCGTGTATATAACTAGTCAATTATAATTTTAAACCAAATATAAACCCAGTTTTTGAAACCAAAATTTTAAAACGATACAAATAGATACAAAATTAGTAGTCGCTGTGGAACAGCAGTAGTTTTTTTAACAATTATAAATACGCTCCAAAACTTCTCGTTAAACATTCCAAGTTAAATTTAAGATTAAATAACTAATGTAATTTCTAGTCTTAAAATAATGCTGTTGTCTAGTTTTATAAATCTTTAAATTTATGACCGTCGTATTTTCGTTATCGTCTTTCTTTATTCATCTTTTCTGTTCTCTAACTAATATTTACACTTCTTCTATTTCATTACATTTTGCAAGTCTGTTTTAATAAATAGTCTTAATTTAAATTAACTCTAGTCTTAATTTTTTGATCTCACATAAATCTATTTATTTCTAAATTTTAGTTTACTTTCAAAAGACTGTATAATTATATTAATATACAATAGAGTGTCCCGAGGAACAACGTTTTTTGAAATATGATGTAGGCAATAAGCTAAAAAATATGAAAGCTTTGACTCATATATATTTCCCCGTATTTAGTATATTACTATTCATCGTTTGAAAGCTCGGTCAATAAAAAATTTTCCAACATTTCTATTTATTCACTACCTTTCAAATTCTATCTACTATTTCATTTCCTTTCTTTTTATGGGCTTTAATGTTTTTCTCTTTATTTATTAATTTATTATTTATTTACTATTTATTTAAGTTTCAATTTCATTTCAATTTTAAACAAAACAACAAAAATCATTTACTAGTTCAATTAGGTGGAACCAATGTTTTTTTAGTAAAAAATGGCGGCCACACAGTGGGATAAGGGTGCAATAAATAAATATTAATAAAATCCAACAATTTTGGCTACAATATAATAAAATTTTGACGAAAATAAAAAAACAAACATTTAAAATAATAAATTATAATATTGTTTTTCTTGTATATATCAATTCTAAAATTTACTCCTAGATAAATTTATTTTTTTTTTGTAATTTCCTTCTCATCTTTTATCATTCTATCTATTTCTGTTATCTATTGATCTATTTCTATCAAAATCCTTTTTTGTTTATTTTAGTATACATAATTCTAGTTTAATTTTTTTAACAAAATAAAAAATTTAGAAGTAAGATTTAACTTTTAATTAAAACTGCGAAAGAGGAAACACAAGCACAGTCTTAAAAGTGTTAACTTTCTTACACTCTCTCTAAACAGTTTTGACTCTCTCTATAATTTATGTTCTTGTACAAAATTGTGTCAATTAAATGTGTAAAAAATAAACAAAGTTTTTTGACTTTGTTAAAAGTAAATATAATTTAGTTTTTAAAAATAGTTTTTAGGCAAATATCCGGCCCCAAATCTATCCTTCAAATTGAAGAATATAAATGCAAGCCTGACTAGAAACCTTAAGGTGAAAACGTTAGGTATTCTGAGTGACATTCTTTACTTAAGCACAGTATTTTAAACGTATAATTCTAAAATTAAAATGTTTTTTACTGCCTTCATCCTCTCTTAGTCATGTCAATAGCAATTAAAATATTTTTTAGGGAAGTCCTTTGAGATTTTACAGGAATAGTCGAGTGTTTTCTAGTCACTAGAACCCCTAGCGTAAATGCCTTTATGGTTTTATTTATGGAAAAGCTCTTAATATTATTACCAAGAGGATATTATAATTTTTACTAAAAATCAGCTTTTAAGGAGGATCTCAAACACATTTTAAAACCATAAAAACTAATTTAAAATAGGATTAGGAGATTTTTTTGAAAGTTTCTCTCCGTACATACAGCCAGGATAACCAAAACTAATAATTAATTTAAGTTTATTTAAACTAGGCTTAAACTCCTTAAATATATTAAAATAAAACTCGGCTAAAGTACCAAAGCAATACTCAAATAAAAGTTATACAACAATTTAACGAATTGTTTATAATTCTAAATGCAAAAATTATAAGAAGTTTTTAATAATTACCAAAATTTATTATACAAATTACTCCCTAAGGTTAATTTAAAAGCAATTATTTCAATACTCTTTAAAAACACAAGTGTAAATAAAATAACAATTAGATCTAAAAAATATTGAAATTGTAAATAAATTGAAATTGCAAAATTTAAAATATAACGTTTAATATATATAAATAAATCAAACAACGAATAAAATTACAAACATTTTTGTTTGTCATTTTAATAAGAAACTTTAATCAATTTATAGAAAACTAACAATAGTTTGTATAATTTTAAAAACAAAATTTTACCTTTTTTTTGAAATTACTATGTATTATTTCATTAATCGCACTTTTAAACTTATTATTGCATTAAAAAATCAATTAAAACAATATGCATACTTGTATAGTTAAAGTATTTATAAATTTATTATTATCATTACGATTATTATGAACATAAATTATTATTCATTACAAATGAACAAAAAATATACAATAGAAACCACTAAATTTGCGTAAAACATTTATATACATTTATAATTAATAATAATATTATTATAGACACACATGTATTTATTTAAAAATTTAAAAGTTATTGACTTAAGAGTAACACACAAAAAATATAAACAAATGATTATTATATATAAAAATACACACTGAATAATTATAAACACAAAAATTAAAAAAAAAACACAATTTTGTTTTATTTGATTATTTTTATATTTTTCATGGAAAGAAAATACTGAAGTATTTGTGTATATTCCCACGAACAAGGCTATCGTTGAGCCCATCATAGCGGTTTTCGTTTAAAACTTTCATTTGAATCCATCTTATTTAGTCTTGAATGATTAAGTATTCAGCAAAAATTTCATTGAGAACTAATTACATTCTAATTATTATATTAATGTTAAAATAATGACATAAAAAACTATTGTGTAAGTAAATATTAGCATTTTAACCCCTTACCTGGTACTGAAAGTTTTTGCCAGGTAGTTACCAAGCAAAAAAACTACAAAGAAGCGAAAAAAATTAAGATTTATACTTAAAAAGTGATTTTAGCACAGGCTTGTCACAGTTAAACAAGCAAGAATGTAAAAATGTGGATTATTTTTAATAATACAGCTATTAAGTTGTTTTTGTCCTAATTCCTGTTTATTGATTTTTAACTCATTTTATGGGGGCTGAATGAAGCCCAATCAATACCAAAATGAAGCCCGATCATACCAAAATTACCAGTAACATTCAGACTTGCACAAAGTTAAGTTGTGTAAATTTCGAGATATTATAACATTTCTCATAATTTTTGGCTCAAATGCCCTATTAGGGGGTACGGTTGTATGGGGGCTAGGTGAAATAATGAACCGATTTTAGCCATTTTTAATAGGCTTCGTCCTTAAACCAAAACGTTTGTGTCCAGTTTTATCAAATCATCTCAAATATTGAAACCTGAAGTTGGATTACATAGATAAATCGACTCAAAAAATGATTCTGAACCGATTAATATACTTTAAGATGGGTGTGAAACTTCATTTGTGGTAAATCAAAGAATAATTATTAATTTTTGTTTTAATTTGACCAAATTTTACCTTGCAAAAAATTGCTAATTATAATATTTTTTTAATATGATGAAAAGAGAAAAACTGATCTAATATTAAAACTTCTTGAAGACATCAGTTAAATCTCGAAGCAGTAAATGCTATTTCTGTGTGAACAAGGCTTTTTTTTACTAAAAATCGCTTTTTCAAGCTGACCAAGAATGGATCAAATAATTCCAAACTATAAATTAAATGTTTAATTTAGTTGTCAGATTCAACAATAATCGTTTTTTATTTTATTTATTGAAAATTTAAAAAAAGTACCTAGAATAATGATTAAGTCAAACTCTTAATATAACATTAAAAAATTGAAAACGAATAAAATATTAAAATAAATAATTACAAAACTTAGAATATAAGAGCGTTCTACGGCAGAACGGCATTGACTGGGCGGGACAGTTTTTTTAAGAACATAATTGGTTACAGATAAAATTTAAAATAAAAACTTAATTATTAAGATGAGTAAGATTAAATGGACGAATCGAAATTGAAATAGTCAATATGAACACCGAAATTTATTGTTTCGATCAATCCAAAAATGCCCATTATTTAGAATGTGATAAGAATTGTTACAACGAATCAAATAAGTATTTTTAACCTGCAACGTATAATATAGACAACGAATTTAAAAGCAATTAAATAAACAAGCAATAATTACAACGAAAAATTAGTAATAATTTAGAATGAAATTTCCTGTTACTGACTTTTAAGCATAAAAAATAAACCAATTAGTAATACTCAACGAATAATTAGGTTATACAATATAATGTCCTTATTATCGATTGGTAATCGGAAATTTGCTACTGATAATAAGAAAAAACTCTTTCGACCAGTTTTATGATAGAGAAATATAGCCGAACGTATCAAAAAGCAATAAAACGTATTTATAAGTCAATCAAATTTCAAAAGGAAATACGAAAATCTCTTTTAACTATTAGCAATATAAAAAACAACGAACATTTTTTAAAATAAACATGTAAATTCTAAGCAATTGTGTAAAAAAGCAAACATTTTTAACAAAAAACTATTATTAAAATAAATCAAATAAAATAAAATTAACCATCACCATTATCATCATACGCACTCACTACAATAAAAAATTCTACGCAACATTAACACCCTAAATAGATATTGAACTCATTATAATTGCATTTTGTTTACATGCCCTTCATCACAGTACAATTGAGTTTATTTAGGCAAAATATTTTTTTTAAACATATAAGAAAATTTTAACTTTTAAAAGTTTTCAATCAAAAAATATGTTGATTTGCGTTTACCTGCTGTTTATTATATAAATTAAAATATATATATATATATATATATATATATATATATATATATATATATATATATATATATATATATATATATTATATATATATATATATATATATATATATATATATATATATATATATATATATATATATATATATATATATATATATGTCATAAAATGAACTGCAATGAAAAATTAAGTGATTTTGAAAATTATTTTTATATGATGAAGGGAACATACGTAGATATGTACTAAACACATACATGCATATTTATGTAATAAACACAACATAAGAGACATCAACGTTTTTTAAATGTAAGTTATTAGTTATTTTTCATTCATTATTTTTAACCATCTTATTAATACACTTTTTATTTTTAATTTTATTTATGTTTGACGTTTAAACAAAATCGTAACTACTTTGTTGAGTAGTATTATTCAGTAAAACAACAAGAAAGATAAATAATAAATAAACGTATACATATATACAAACATGAAATTATTTATATTTATTTATTGATAAAAGAAAAACAAAAACATTGTTGAATAAAGCATTGTAAAAAGTTGTAATTATGAATGAACAAAATTAAATAGAATAAATTTCACAAATTTATATATATATATATATACATCGAATAATTAATAAAAAATTTAAAGTATAAACAAAAACTATAAAAAGTCATACAAATTTGTTTTGTAATTATTTAATTGAAGTTATTTGGACGTTTTTATTTGGGTTTTCCCATTTAAATACTGAGTATTATGGAATATACAAACGTAATACATGCACACATACATATGTAAAAGATTCGTATTACTATACTACGAGAAACATATGTTTCTTTAAAGAGTTCGGTGGAATCTTGCGATCTCAATACAACCTGTAAAAAATGTTGTTAAATTATATTAAAATGTCTATTATTAGTTCCCTAATTGACACATTACGATTAAAGCTACGTGACCCCTAAACAATCTACATTTTGATTTCCTTTAAATATATATTTATTTACACAAACATAATATATCTTTGACGAGATCAGTTCAGAACATATTAGTTATTTGTTTCGACAATATTTGCAATTACAAAAAACATGCAGAATCAGAAATAAATTTACAAAAATTATTGGTGACGTCTTTTTCGTCAAATATTTGAAATGTCTGAACGTACCTTAACATACATATAAATTATGTTTTATGAAACGAGCTCAAAACTAGCGAATAATTGACTCTAATTTAAAAAAAAAATAAAAACAGTTATAAACAAAATGTTGATCAAAATTTATAAGAGAATATGAGTGATATGTCATGTTTTACAATTACATGAATTACACAAGATGTAAGTAATACAGTTTGAATTATTTATAAATTATGTGTTTTTGACGATTAATCGTTCGACTAAATGAACAAATTTCAAATAACGAATAAACCGAATTATTTACATTAATAAACCGATTAAACAAAACAATATATTTTACAGTACATTTTCTACAAAATTCAATATTTGTATTAAATATTGTTTTCCTTTATTAATTCCTCAATTATCTATATGAATCTGAGATTATTTGTTGGTTTGCTTAAAGTCTATAGATTGCTAAACGTCTGGACCGATTTTCTTGAAATTTTCAGAGTTTTTTCCTGTATGTATGGAAGGAACTATAGGCATTTATTTCAAAATGTCAAGTGGGCGAGATGCCCATATTAATTGAATACAAAAATTTGCCTATCGAGTTAGAATTTTAAAATTTTGCACGAAGAACTTTAACATCCATGTAAACATTTTAGGTAATAAATTTGCGGACTATCAATGGGGGCGTTGCACCTTCCATATGAATAAAATATACAAATATTCGTTTATCTGGGAAACTAATAAAGCTAGCTTCAAATTTAGCACGAAGAACTTTTATATCCATCTGAGCATTTTGTACAAAAAAGCGGACTTTCATTAGGGGGAATCCCCATATTAACAAAAATAGAAAAAATCGTATCTCGGGGAAACCATTATAGCAAAAGTCCTCAAATTTTGCACGAAAACTTTGAGATCAATATTAACATTGGTATAGTGTATTTTTATTTACATTGCTTTTAGGTTAGCAATGCACACTGGGTATAGTTAATTTTCCTATAATATTGAACATTTATTTTCATCACCTATTTCACCTATTTTATATCACCTTAAAATACTTAAAAAATATTTTTTTCCTCATAGCTAACATAGATATATTAACTGCATTTGATTTTACCCATTTTAACACTATGTAAAATTGTATTTCATAGAACCTAGTTTTTTGTTGTTAAAACTAAATTTGTTAATATTTATTTAAAAAAATTCTAAATATTTAAATACCAAATTTGTTATAAAAATATATGAATACAAAGATAACAAAACAATTTGTTTTAGAAAAATTAAAATATATGCAAATTTGCTATAAAAATGTTGGATATATGCAAAATATATGCAATTGAAAGCAAAATATGCAATTTATGCATTTATAACAAAATATGCAACAACAAATCGATGCCATTTTATAGGAAATTCCTTGATTCGAAGAGAAAACAAGTTAAAAGTTATTTTGAGTTGCTGACTACAAACATGCATTTGCATAGAAATCCTCGCCCTGTTAATAAGAAATGATACCTATACAAGCTAAATTTATTCATGTTAGACATATCTTTAATTTCAGCAAGAAATGGCCTTAAAATTATACTTATGTATATGTAGACTCGAAAGTAAAAAACTAGTATCTATACAAAGGGAAAAAGAAATATATACTTGAAACCAAAGTATTTATCATTTCTCAATAACATCTAGTTGTGCACATCCGTTGTCTAAATGTTAACAAACGTGGGAGCGTGGTAAGCAATCAATCCGTGACAAATAATCCGTTGTTCTTTTTCCCTCTGTGTATACATATTTTACGACTTTTAGTGTGTTTTGTGATGTCAGTCAGGTAATATTCGTTTTGCTGTTAGCTTCGAGCTAACACTTATATAATTTCAATTAACACAATAATAATAACAATAATAATAATAATAATAGTAATAATAATAATAATAATAATAATATCAATAACAATAATAAAAAAACAAGATCTAAAATATGAATACCAAAACAACGAATTGGACATAATACCCCATTTACACTTTAGCGACATCAAGTTCTTTGACTATATTTCAAAACTAAATATATGTACTTCATTAGTAGATTTCAGCAAAATCTTCCCAAAAATCTTGTAAGAATAGTACTAAAAACACAACGCTGCAGAAGAAAAATTATTCGATTAATCGAGGAAAATATGTTGTTTTTCTTCGAACAAAAAAAATTCCAATAAAGAATAATTCGAATTATTTTTATCGAATATTCGAATAAAATTTTAATAATTGAACAAAGAAATGAACGAATACTAAATCAAAATTTCTGTTATAATTGAAACAAATTTTTTACTGTTTTTTGCAATTTAAAAAAAATATATTTTGCAATTTAAGAAGTATACGTATGCTTCCTATTTTAGAAGTGGTTCTATCGATTTTTTTTAAATGCTTGCAATAAGTGAAACAGATAGTTCCTAAAACCAGTATTTATGTAGAATTTAGTTTTTAAGCGAGTTATGTACGTTAAAGTTTTTTCTGATGAGAAACTTATATGGAAGGTAGGATGGATTATTGACCGATCGTCATAATATTTTACAACAACATTTTGGTTTCTTATAAATTTGTACATTTCAAATCCGCACTTTTATAACACAGTTATCTGTGTTATAGTCACTTTCTGAAGGGAACCTTATATAGGTGCTATGTTAAATCGAAGGTAGATATTTGTAAAAAATTTCAATTCTCTAGCTCGTACTAACGTGTTTTCAACAGGCAGGCGGATGGACGGCTAAATTGTTTTAGAATCTAATAAAGACCCAATATTTCGGTGTGTTACAAACGGAATGAAAAATACAATATACCTGCCATCTTTTTTGATGGTGGGTATTAAACATGTTAGGTAGCTGATGAAATGCACACATATTTCTCTACTTAATTAAACATTGTATACATATGTATATCATGATAAAAGCCTCAGTTTCCACTTTAAAATCTACAGAGAAATTTAAAATAGTTTGAGATTAAACTAAGTTACTGACGTTTAATTGCATTAATGTACGCAAACCAGTTTTTACCCATATCTTAAGATTTTGAAGTTGTTTGGCAATTTTTTTTATATTTTATTAAAATATTCAAAAAAAACTTTTATTCGTTATTCGTTCGAATAATCGATAAATTTTTAAAATTTTGTGGACTACCCCAATAAAACATTTTTTTATGTTTTTATTCGAATAACTTTAAACACGAATAATAAACAGTCCTCGTATACAGTAAATGGTATGTTCTTCTATAAACATTACGTTGATATTATTTTGAGATTTTGACTTGTAAGAAACTTACTAATGGGCGTTAATGTCATTTTTAAGACGGGTCTATATATGAGTAGTATGATCAATCATCATAAAATTTGGTAAAGAGAAATTGGCTCATATAAAACTTATTATTATTAGAATTAAATAAGGACTCTAAATATATATATTTTCGATGTGTTACAAACGGAATGATAAAATCTATATACCTCCAACTTTTTTGATTATGGGTATAAAAATTTCCTAAAATAAAAAATGAATTAAAAGTGTTTTGAAAGTAAACTACATATGTACTATAAATTTAATACTAATAAATATTCTTTATTTTCCTTAATTTTTTGGTGTTTAATAAGATTTCTAAAAATAATTATTTTGTTTTTAACAAAACCTACATTTGTTTTAAAATGAATTTTGCCGTTTAAACAAAAAACAAGATTAGAAATCTACTAGATTTAGCTGGTAGTGTAAATAGGGTATAACGCAATATTTTTTAAAATGTAAATAAGCAGTATTATTTATAAACATTTAACTAATTTTATTTTAAGTTTCCGTTTTTTAGTAAAAATATACAAAATATACCTAATAGAAAACAAGTTTACAAAACCATTTACCTTATATAAAATAATAAAAATTCAAAAATCTAAACAATTAATATTAAATTTATACATAATAACGCTCTTAACCTTTAAGGAAACACACTTATTCACAATATAGATACCACTTCTAATATTAAACAAATCCATTTATATTTTTTCCAAAACAATATGTTTCACCCTCTCTTTCTCTCTCTATAGTATAAACGTTATTATGTACCTATAACATTTTTATTGCAACTTTTAAAACTTAAAAAAAAAAAACAATTAACAAGAATTATAAATTAGGAACAAATAAAACTTATTAGCTTTAAAAAGCAACGAAAACACAAAAAATTTTAAGATTTACATAGATTTAAATACATATATACATAATATAATTAATCATGCATATTACACACATACTTCCATAAGGGCATATTGAAATGAAACTGTATGTGTGTGAGCAAATGGTAGTGCTTATTTACTACAATTTTTGAAATTTGTAAGAAGAACAATGTCATTTAATTGACGTAGATCATTAAGATAAAATGAGGAACGAATGCACTTGCATTATTGTGTATATAATACAAATGAAGTACTTTTTATAAACAATAAAATATTGTTTTATTACATATTTAATAATCAAACTATAAAATATTATTTAAAAAATAAGAAGGTAAATTTTACTTATTTTAAGAGTTAAGTAATAACCGTAAAAATGTAAAAATAAATTGTAAGAGTAAAACAAAATACGTATTATTTTTATTTTGTCATTTATTAATTTATTTTCCAAGAAAAAAATTAAATTTTTGTAAAAATGATTCTTTAAAAATGTTTGATTTCTTTTAAATACTAATTTCAAAATCATATTTTTGTTGTTATAAAGTATATAAACTTTAAAATAAAATTGTAAGAAGTCGAAGTAACAAATAAATAAAAATAATACAAGTTTTGTAAATTATATTTTCATAATAAAATTATTATAAGAATGACATAAGAAAAAATAAAGCAACAAGAAAATAAAAAATGAACAAATAGCATAATAGAGATCATGCAGTGGAATATTTTCAATTCTATCAGTAAGTTTGAATACGGAAAGCAACAGTAAGTAATATGTTTTTATAAATTTTACCACTGTATATTATCGGGAAAATGATTCATATATAATTTTATTTTGGGTTAATTTCGATGTTAATACGATATTTAAAAGAGGTAGTGAAATTTCTTGTTAAAAGTTTTGCATGGAACTTGGTTCAATTATTTTCTTCAATAATAATACATAAGAAGTTTTTAAAGAAGAAAAGTGTAACGTTAAGATAACACATTGAAGGAGATTTTTTTACATACATACATACAAACATACATACATACATAGATACATACATAGATACATACATACATACATACATACATACATACATACATACATACATACATACATACATACATACATACATACATACATACATACAAACATACATCACTATTTATTAATATCAAAATTTTACTTAAACCATAAACACTTTATAAATTAATTAAATAACGAAATGTTAAGAAACAACTAAATTTCAGAATTCTGATCCGAAAGTATTTTTATATGTGCTTCATTGGGTCTACTACTAATATTTCGATGTGTTACAAACAGAATTACTGTTGATTATACAAATAAACAGGCAACATATGTACGTAACGTTACCTAAAAGCGAAAACATTTTCGTAACTCTTACTGCCCTCATTTCCTTGCCATAATAATCTGTAATATTTACATCATGTTAAAATTTTGATTCCACCACGCATAATAAATATACATACATACATACATACATACATACATACATACATACATACATACATACATACATACATATATATTTTTAATGTTTATGCGTTGCGATGGTTGCAAATCCGATACTTGAAGTCACTTTGTGACATTATTTATTTTTTCCCTCTTAGTAATAAAGGAGTGTGTGTATTATTTCTGTAAATAAAAAATCAAAGGGGGAGCTTATATAACAACAACAGTAAATCGGTAACGGATGTAACTGTTTGTTGTTGTTTGAATATTGATAGAATCAAATGTTATAGTTGAATGTTTCAGTTTGTATATGTCTCATAGAGTGAAAATATATACCCTGCCAGCAATTTGGTGGTCGACTACGAGAAAAATACACTTATAGTTAATTTTTATAGACTGACTATAAGCTGAATACAATAACAACATTATAAATATGTATATTAGAGATGTCCAAGTAAAATCGATTTTGTTTGCATGGGTTTTATTTTGTTTATTAGTGTCTTAAACTAATTGATGTCAAATATTAGTCCAATCGTTTAACGGGAAACCATGGCGGAATTCGATTGATAAATGTAAACTTCTTTAAAAATTGTGCTATTAAAATTATCTTTTTTACAAAATCTATCCAAAGAGGATAAACAACAAAATTATTGACAATTTCCCGAGCTATATATTCAATATATTTCGTTAAATAAAAAAAAGTCCTATTAGTTACCCAATTTTATACTTATCAATAATATTCGGCATGGGAATCCGATATCCAATTGGTCAGTTATTTTTATTAAAAAGTATCTAAGTTTAAGTTTTAATTGAGAATAAGTTATTAATAAGTTACAATTAGTTGTTAGTTGAGTTCGTTGAGATGCTGACAGGGTGTAGATTTGTGAGTTCTGACACAAATGTATGTATGAATGTGTAATGCGTAAAGTAGCTAAAAGGTAAATAACTTGAAAGGGACCTTTAAACAAAGTTTAAGCAAATTAACTTATTTTTTCATACCCATACCCAGCACAACAACAAAAAAGCCCTAATCATATATATACACACACAAATATATACTTATTTAATAACGCAATAACATTATAGAATATTTTGTAAATCTTTTTATCGTCTCCAAGTATTGGAATTTTTAAAAGCAATAAAAAATTAAAACCAAACAAGCAACAGTGTTAGTTTGCATTCAAATATAATATATATACGATTTTCATTTTTTCTGTTGTTATTAGAAAATATTTTACATAAATAAAGTGAAGTAAAAAGGAAACATAGAAAAATATTGCCTACATAAACATTTACTTATCTAAGCGTAAAAATCAACCTAATGCTGAATCTTTTCAATTTCATTTCTTTTTTCAATATTTAATGGATTGTTTAATTTTAATATTGTATGTATTAAATTTTATATCGGATTAAAGTTAAGGAGTGAAAAAATTGTGTACATAAATAAATTTTTGAAAGTAGTAGTAGTGTGATTTTTTAATACCTTAAGTATTATTTTTTAAAAATTTAAATGTTTTCTCAATGTGATTTAGACGATATTGGTTATTGAAATGAAATTTGTACCCCTTTTCTTTAACCCTCTTTAACATACTACAGGAAACATACCAGCTATTAATCTCAAATTTCTGTGTTGTACATTATATTCTTTTCTTCTATCAAGTCCAAAAAACCTTTCTATAATTTGATCAGTTAAATTTATAGCTTAAAAAATTACTTAAATACCAAAAAAACTCCAAAAATCCATCAATGGAGCCTAATTTTTTGTTCTGAATGGATCATCAACACCAAAGTTTTTTGCTATTTTAGCTGATTGTTGACTTTAGGCTACAAACTTTTTTGTGGAATTACTCTTTTTTTAACAAAATATTAAAATTCTGCTGCAATTGAATTTGTATAAAATTTAAGAAATGAATAATAAAAAAAAATGTATTATAAAATTTAATAACAGTATTTTTCAAATTATTATTCAAATTATTGTACAACACCAACTCACAAAAAATGGTGCTTGGTTATTCCTATCAAAATAATAGTTTTTATGTCATATGATGTTACTCAAAATCAGAGATGGGGGTAGTGAACTAAATTATTAGTTAAATCAATATTTAACTAACACTAAATATTATTTCAAAAAATATATTTTTTACTAATTTTCTGGAGCTTAGTGGTACTGAAGCTCATATTTTTAGCACTAATATTTTTTAGTGATAATTTTATTTTTTTAACTATAACTCAATTGAGTGATAGTGTAGAAAAAAGCACTACACTCAAATAGTTAAAAATTTGAACAGTCAGTAACAAAAGGCTTCAATAATTTTCTTTGCACTATTTTTTTATAAAAATGAAAATATTTGTAAGACAATAAATGATTAAATTTTTTAAAAGATACATCTATTAAAATGGAAAATACAGATTTTGTTAGCGATGCCACTATGATAGACCCTACATATGCAGTTACCCCAAAACACTTAAATTCAAAAATTTTGCCTTCTTCTGCTCAAGTATAACGATATTTTCTTTAGCGGAATGGTGAACTCTGCTCGGAAAATTAAATTAATTGGTTAATTTTGTACCTCGATTGCCACGTCATCTGCTTTGCCAGTTGCCAAAATGATGTGGTTACTGGATGTTTTTTTAGGAAATAGCTTGGAACCTTTGTAAATAACAGGGACCGTAATATTTATAAGTTATATCAAAAAAGTTGATTTATAACAGTTATTTTGTGACTTTAAAAATAAAAATCCATCTGAAAAAGTTATTTTTCAACCTAAAAATAAAAATTCAAATGAAACTTTTAAAAAAAGAGTTTTATTTTTCCATCATAAAATAAAAATTATTTGAGGAGTTTTATTTTTTCCGTCAGAAAATAAAACTCATTTTTAATAATAATGCCAACCAAAGAAATTAAAAAGCTTGTGTTCAGTCATAACAGAAAATTACCATTTGCCATTTTTGATTCCGATGTTTTCAACGCCAGTTCAATCAATTATTTAATGGACTTGGTCAGATAAACTCAATAAAATGAGAGACTGAAAAAATATATAAAAACATTGTTTGATTTTTTGTCGGGGAAAGCAAAACTTCCCAAACGATTTTTATTTTTTGATGGAAAAAGTAAAACTCCTCAAATAATTCTTATTTTATGACGGAAAAATAAAACTCATTTTTTAACTGTTTCAATCAGACTTTTATTTTTCCGTTATAAAATAACTGTTATTTGTGGAGCTAAGATCGTTTTTTAAAATCACCGTGTATTCTGAAAAAACGATTCATTACGAGTATATTGGTATATAAAAGTATAGGTCTTCGTTGACTCCAACATAGAGATTTTTTGGGTTAAAAATTTCAGAATAACAGTTATTTACAGTCCCTGGTAAATAATGAACGTTTTACTTATTAATAATATTCGTCCAATGAGTTTTTGGTTGACTTAAAGAATTTTTAGACTGTCCTATTAACTTAAACTTTCAAATGAGTGAAACATTTCTCTGTTGAAAAAAATAGTGCAGGAATATTTTTTGAACTAATAATTTAGTGTAGAAAAAATTATTTCACTAGGCTGTAAAAACAAATATTTTAACTATTTTAAAATATTTTTAGTTAAAAATTTTAAATATCACTATCACTATTATTCAATGAGGCTTATATTTTTCAATTCATCACTAAACATAAATAAAAGTAGTGAATAATTTTGAACTACCACTAATAATTAATGATAGTTAAAAATTAGTGCACTACCCACATCTCTGCCCAAAATATTCTGGGTTTAGTATTGGCCACTCGTGAGCTGGACAAATTTCAATGAAATAATCTAAGGGGGACAAATTGTTGTTTCGTTTTATGATAATTCTCAAAATATTTCGGGTCTATCAATGACCGTTTGTGAGCTGGACTGGTTACAAAAATGCTCTTTTTGCTACTTTTTTAAATTTAGTTTTTTTCCTTAAACAAAATATACAATGTGTGGTGGTATCGTCTGAAAGGGGAAAAAATTATTTATTGCATTAATTTTATTCATTTTTATGAAAGAATTTATATTTTTTGGTTACATTGTTACTACATCGATAGATTTAAAATCCGTTTCAAATGATACCCATGTTGAATATATGAGGTATATGAAGAATAATTCAAATATAAAAAACTCGAATTTTGTGTTATGCCAGACTAGTAATTGGTACGGTATATATTGCTATGCGTTTTTTTAATTGTTCTTCAGTTTAATACACAAACAAATAGTTTTTGTTAAATACCAAAGGAAAACTTTAGCTTTAACATGTTCCCGACAAAGTATATTTAGGCACGGTGAAAAAAGAAAATAAAATTTAATCAGAAAAGTGCAAGTTTTCTGTTGCTGTACAACTAAAAACTGCTTCATTACATTTTTAAATTTAAAAAAAGTGTTACAAAGAGGGTGCTAGACTTTGTTAACATCAATATATATACAATATGTACAAAAATACAACTTATATGTATGTATGTACATGAAAAAATCCATAAACTTCATTTATATAAATGTTTGGATTTTTTTTATTAAAAGAGTTGCACCTACTAGATAAATATGTATGTATATGTAGAGGTTCTACTGTATACCTCTATTCTTTTTGTTCGATGCAGTTGTTGTAAGTAAAGCTAACGTAGTATCAAAACAACAACAGAAACTGAACTACAAAAAACAAAAACAAAAGAAAGTTTTTTAAGCGTTTTCCACTTAAACGTCATCGTCTCAAGAACTTCCTTCCTGCAAGTACACATAAAGTTTTTGATTCGCACCCAACTACGTACTACTTTAACTCATTTTCGAGTATAAGGAACAAAAATAAAACTGAAAATGTGATAGGAGGAAGAGAGCTAGAGAGAGCTTTGCCTGCATGCAACATAAAAAATGATGATGCATGTTAAACATATACTTCCATTATTATTTCTTTTGTGTATTTTCCCAGCTTTTTTCTACTCTGATTCAATACAACAATTTAACAATATAAAGCAGCAATAAATGAGGGAGATAGGGTTAGAAAGGAAAATTGTTGTTTGCAGTAAAAATTGTTTTTTCTTATTTCTCTTTCAAATAAAATAATATTCTGCTTTTAGAGTTAAAATAATAAAAAAACTTCTTCATTCAATTATGATGGAAACATAAAAATTATAGAGACCTACTACCTTACAGTACACAAAATGCCATTCGGCACTCTTCATTAGTTATAAAGTGTGTTTCAGAATTATAAGAACACTTTTTATTATAATATTTTTCTTTAAAATATTTAATAAATTTTATAAATTATTTTGGAAACATGATCATCTTTGAACGTGCTTTTCATCGATGTGCAATTTATCTCCATTTCTTTCGTAATTTCTAATATTTTTCAAATAACAAGTTTGTCTGTGTTTCAAAATTATAAAAACACTTTATTATTTTTTAAAAATTAAACACAATTTTAAAAAATTATTTGGTAATTCGGACTCTCTTATATTTTAGAAGATTAAATATTCCAGAATTCACACTTTTTACTAAAGTTTTTATTATATTTTGATCAATATTTGATGATTCCTGTGAAATTCCATTTTTTCGTAAATTAAGGCTTTCGTACGTTGATTTCCTAAGTAAACTCGATTGGGTTGTATCCCCTAAAGACTTTCCGTGGACTTTACATCTAGTTAGCACTGTTGACCACTCTAAAGCAGGTGTATTTTTGGTGTTAAACCAGTTTTTGAAAAATCTTATGTTGGGTATAAAGCATTTTCTTTCTGAAAATTTAGTTTTTGTTGGACTTTGTGTCATGATAAGCACAAAATTAATTTCTGGCATAGGACGTGCTGTTAATTTTACATGAATGAAATTGGAATTGGAGTCAGACGTCGGATCAAAAAGCTCCACTAACCATCAGCAACCCATCGCCAAAATTTCGTTTGGGAAAGTGTACTAACTAGTAATCTCTAAAGAATTTAAAAAAGTAGTTTTATTTACCCAATTTTACACTTTTCAAACGATTTTCGCGCGGGTTTTCGTTATCCGATTTTACTAAAATTTAACAGAATGATGTGGTTACTGAAGTTAGTGATGTTCTTGCCTGAAATGAGAATTTAGTTCATTATAAGACGTCAATATTTGGGGAGCTGGATCGAAGTATGACAGAGTCCTTTTTGAGGTGTTTATACTTTTTTATATATTTATATTTAAAGAAAATAATCTGTGAAATACGTTTTCTATATAATAAGTAGAGTAAGTTTACATAAAAATAGTGAATTAAAACCTTTCATATTATTTTATTTTATTCCTTTTCATAAAGCATGAAAAAGTTGTGAAACTCATAAAGAAGGATCTTTTGATCCTGCTTACCCAATATATCGACCCGAATCGAATTTTTGAAAACCATATTTAAGCTTTTCAGGAACATCAGTAACTTTTATATTTATTTCCTCATAAACGGGGCCACTCTAATACACATATACATAGTATGTGAAGGTATGTATGTAGATTGTAATACATTTAATAGAATTGCATTAAAAAGAAAATGTATTCCCATACACTAGTGAACATTCCATTTGAAGGATAAGTACACTTGTTGTAAAGTCAAGTTTTGCTTGTTTCTTTATTTTGTTGATATGTACATTTATTTTGTGTTGCCTGCTTATTTTAGTTCGTTACAGTCACTTTGGTGGTGTGTTGTTGCAACAAAATAAACATCTATGAAATGGACAAAACTGAATTAGAATTGATTGAAAAATTAAAAATTAATCTAAATGCATTTACAATGTTGATGTTCATGATGATGATGATGATCAAATTTGTACGAGTGTTTTACGCTATAGAAGTTAGACAACAAGACGGCGGAATTGGTGGTAATGGTGGCAACAGTAACCTTAACAGCAACAACTCATCCATTTATTTAACAATTCATAGCCGATCGAATGTATACATTAAAAAGTCTAACAGACACAACATAGACTTTAGATGTCTGTCTCATTGCTTTGTTGGGTTGTCTGTTAAATGCGAACGAATTGCAAATAAAATAATATGAGTTGTATTTAGCTCACCTGTAAATGCACCTGTAAATTTCAAATCAGTCATTTGGGTATTTGTAATGTAAATAATTGAACCTCTTTTTGTTTTATTGTCCCGTAGTAGAAAGTCAATTTGTTTTATGTTAAAATTGTTGTTGTTTTTGTTCCATTAAATCCATTTTATAATTGTAAAAATATTTTGGGTCAAAAGGGTTTTCACTTCTATTTAGTTTTCGTTTTGTTAGCACTTTCCAAATTTTATTTTAGTTATTGAAACTCTTTGCGCTACAAAAAAAAAAAAATAATAATAATAATTAAGTTTAGTTCAGAGTAAGTAAGTACAAGATTAGCATAATCCAAAATTCGAGTTTTTTAAAATGAGTGTTACGAAAGATGCTAAGGTCTTTTATCTATATGTATATATATCGAATTTTAAATCTGCAATAAATCTGATATAATTTTCAAATCTCTTGTTTTTATAATAGTTATTTAAAAAATAGTAAAAAGTCATTAAACATTCAAAACCATTTTTCTCGAAACACTCTTTTCTTGTAGTAAATGAGTGACATATAATACATGTGTTATTAGTTCAATAAATGAAAAATGGGGAATATCGGAATGTATTTAGTCCTGCAGTCAAAAAAACGAAGCAGGTTAAAAATATATTCTTCAAATGCGAATATCTCTCAAACTATAAGATATAATCGACGAAGAAATAAGATCGTTTTACAAATTACACAAAGCCGAGGTATCCCACTTTGTGGTACCGTCACAACGAACTTGGCTTAACCATCACCTCCACTTTACCCATGTAAAATTTCATTAAAATGCGTTTAGAAGTTATTTTCAGTGTTTCAAAAAGTTATTTAAAATGATGATTGTACAGCATTTTTATTCGCATAAAATCAGCAAGAAAACTTATTTTAAATTAAAACTTTTTCAATCACTTAACTATACTTTGTACTCTTTTCTATTGAAATTTTTGTGTCCTTAAATGAAATGTTATTTACTTAAAGAGTTGTGTATGTTTTCCTAGGCATTTTTTATTTTTCAAATACATATGAACACAAATTATATACATATGTAGTCCTAATTGCAGACAGCTACAATAAATAACAAACAATATATTGAGTAGTAATCACAATTGGTTTTGTAATTTGCTGCTGCAATGCAATTTTCATTTCAATTATATTGTGATTGGCTGTCGAGACGCAGCAATTTCACTTACCATTAGAATAGAATAATAAAATATTTATGAATTCCAAATTCAGGAATGCAGTTAATCTAAGTAATCTTATATAATTAACGTTTTTAATTAAAATTATTTAATATTTTGAATAGATGGCAATTTAAATGTTTTATATTTTTTAATATGTTGCATAAAAAGGTTTAATCGATTTTCAGTTTTTATGTGTTCCTGAAATTCATGTTATATATGAAACATGCATATTTAATTTTTTTGGAATAAAACCGGTTACCGGCTTAGTTTAGTTGAATTACAAAAAATTGTCTTTTTTTCTTATCTGCGATAAACTTTTTTTATTGTTAATAAATTGGAAAATATATATATATATATATATATATATATATATATATATATAATATATATATATATATATAATATATAATATATATATATATATATATATATATATATTATAATATATATATATATATATATATAATATATATATATATATATATATATATATAATATATATATAAATATATATATAAAAATATTTCAATATTTTTCCCTATTTTAATACATTTTATTAATTAATTTAGTTTCTTAAGTTTTGGAATGGAACACCGAGCGAAAGCAAAAATTGAATTGATACATGTGTATATCAATTTATCAGTTTTTTAGACTTATTTGTAATTTATAAATAATTTAATCATCGCTTTTTTCAAAATGAACTGTTCAAACAAAGGAAATATTTTATGCCAAAAATATACATTAAATACAAAATTAACAAAAAAACATTTAAAGCCCACTGGTTAAAATATTTAAGAGTGGATGTAAGACCAACTCTCTGTTTAGAAAAGTTAGTAAATAATATCGTGTACACTATAGTGGTGTAGGGCCTTACTTCTAATCTACAAATAATATAATATTTTATCCCTACAATCTGCTTAACCCATTGTCGTTCGCTTTAAAATGGGAAATTCGTTCAACTGAATTTTTTATTATTTAATATCAGAGATGCTAAATAATCCAAATTATATTTTTAAAGAGTTCTTCGATAATGTAACTACAATTGTGCAACAATGATATGTATTTCCCAGCGTATTAAAAATTTTAAATGGCACGTTTAGTTTTTAGTCCATTCGGACATAAAAACAATGATATATGTACAAGTGGTATGAATGACGATTTGCTAAAATCGTTTTGTAACAATCTAAACAATCTAAAATTCAATCAATATAACTTTTCAGGTCAAATATGATTAAAATTATTTTATATGTTTAACTAACAACAACTAAAAACTACAAAGCAATAACAAATACACCATTTATTTATACAATCGTGTAAAGAGTTTTGTTTTCGTTCAAACGTATGACGAAGATTTCTAGGAATAATTCGGTATACTTTTGTATTTTGAGAATTAAACATTTTCTACTTAAAGTATGAAAAATACGTTACTCTACATATAACTATTCCTACATATAAAGTTTATTCGATTTTCTATATATTAATTTTAGTTTTGCTGTATACGTACGAGTCTTTGGAAGAACACTTGGCTTTATGCTTGATGGCACATTTGTGTCGGATGTGATTGCAAAATAATGATTTATGATTTTCTGTTCCTTTTTGCCTTATCCACTTCTGCTATGACTATGACAACTTTTCTTTTTGTTTTTCTTTTATTTAGCCATACTTCAGTAGTTCTAAATCCTGCAACAACTTTATTACTTTGAATATTTTTACTCGCAAACATCTACTTCGTTCAAAACTGCTTTCGAAAACTAGAAACACCTATTTTTGCCTTAAAAGTATTTCACAAATACACATGTATATACACAAATGTACATATGTGTGTATGTTAGGGTGGACCCGTTTGTATGGAGACAAAAATAAGGTACTATGTTTCCACGAAAATGTGAGTTTAGTTTATTCTGATATAAAGTGTTATATGGTTATAACAGTTAAAATGATTCCATTTATTTGGTGCAATAATTTTTTCACTTGCCAAAATAAGTCCCATAGTCTAAGTATGTTTTCAAAGTTATACATATGTTTATATATTAATATATAAATGATATAAATAAAATTTTCATTTTCGACGAAAACTTCAGCATGTTGGGCCACCCTAATGAACGAATTTATCTACTTCTACGCCAATATGGTTTTATTTTTGTTTAGTTATTGCCGAAACAGGCGCCTGTAGACTCTGCCAAAAAAATCTTATTTTTTCGATTTGTAAAAGACAAGAAAGAGAAACGATATAAAAAATTGCTTGTACATCAGTTGTATTTATAGAAAAATGAAAAGGAAAGTTCAAACATTAGCAACAGCCTTTCTGACTTCATATCATATGTTTGAATGTTTTTAAGAAATAGAAAACAAAGATTTATGGAGATTTGGGCGTGTTACTGACACACTACTCGATTGCAATTAATGACGCAAGTCATCTAAAGAAAGTAAAATAATATTTCTTAAACCTGTTCATAATAAACTACATTAGTTCAGTTACTTGTAACTTATCCCATTCTAAATAAATAAGAAAATCAAAAGAGAAATAAAACTAGCATGTCATTACTAATCAACTTATTAGAAATATACGCAATATTTCCATAGGGATGCACATTGGATAAAATGAATCAAAAGCCTTACAATTAAGATTTTGTCTTTCCGTTTGTTATATATTAAAATATTGTTCATAAAGCTACAACAGTGTTAACTGTTTTAAAAATATTCTAAATAAAAAAGTTTCATATGAGTCAAACTCTTTCTATTAGGATTGGTCCATAATTAATGTCTTAAAAATACAAATATTGCGATGAAATTTGACATGAACCAGTTCTATAAAAATCAATTTGAAGTAGCTCTGTCCATAATTGGGTTAAACCCTATTTCAAATATCATATATTTGTAATATTTATAGTGGGTATATACTATTCGGCATAGCAGAATATTACATCTACTTGAGCTTTGTGACCACTTTAAGTAATCGTACTCGTAATTACGATTAATCACAAAAAATTTTAAATTTTTCAAAATAGTTACTTAAACTAGAAAAACTTTTGTTTTTCTCGGGGAAGTTTTCCAGTTTTTCCTACCGAGCGCTTTTGGGTGGCGGATAGGGGGTGGTAATGGACTATCTGCCCTCTTCCAGCTTTGCGTCAAGTGTAGAGCATGCCATCGGCAAAGACATAGAATGAAAGTGAAGGATGTGCTCAGAGAGAGCTTTAAGCTACCTCAGCCTTTATAAACAGGTGAAGAAATTTTACATGGGTAAAGTGGAGGTGATGGTTAAGCCAAGTTCGTTGTGACGGTACCACAAAGTGGGATACCTCGGCTATGTGTAATTTGTAAAACGATCTTATTTCTTCGTCGATTATCACTTATAATTTGAGAGATATTCGCATTTGCGTCAAGTGTAGAGCATGTCATTGGCAAAGACATAGGATGAAAGTGAAGGATGTGCTCAGAGAGAGCTTTAAGCTACCTCAGCCTTTATAAACAGGTGAGTACTCCGACTCTGAATCCTCAGATGATAATAACAACACTATTTTTGCGAATCCCAAAAGGATAAAGTAGAGCAAATGGTGAAAGAGTCGAGTTATAGCAAAGCTAAACTACTTATTACTAAGAAAAGACTTTCTGGAGCACAGAGAAAGAAGTAGAAAAGGATGCATCGTAGTAAACTTGTTGAATATCAGAAAATTTATCGAAAGGCAAAACTAGACTCCTGGAACCTTTTTTGTGAACAGGTAGACAGCGTAAATGATGTATCGAAGATATTATAATTATTATCCATATCCAACAGGAGTCTGGAGACAAGGAAACTCCTGATGGATTCTTATTCAAGGAATATGGAATAACATAGATAAACCGTTACTGGAGGAAGGGGATGCTAACATGGAAATTGTAATTACTTCTGATATGGTTGAAGGGCATTTTCCCGGCACTTTTACAAATGGAGGCGGGACTGGTTTCGTACATCTAACTCAGATATTCACTAAAGACCTAACGATGAGGATTAGGAGATAAAGTGGGCCTGGGGTTCTATATTGAAGACCCAGAAACAGAAATATACCACCGTTTACCTTATCATAACACAATAACGAAATGTGTAAATTGAATTAGAATAAATATGGCGCCACAGCCTTTAATATGTTTACCGACACATTGAAGGCAATTAGGATAATTATATAGAATTCAATCTAAGATCGTTTTAGATTGTAAGAAAGCTTTAACTGAATACACTCTAAGAGGTAAGGATAGGTAGTAGGCCACTCGGGATTAAAGGGAAGGGAACACAAGGTAGTAGCATTTTGGAACAATGATACCGTGGGTAGAAGCATAAAGATCCTATGGGGTGACGCTGATGAGAAATAACAATCCTGACTAACAGTGACTGAAAAATTCTTAGAAATTACGTCTAGGAAACTGAGTTTCTGATCATTGAAAAAATAATATACTCAGTGAACATTCTTTTTTTTACATATGGGGAATTTTATAGCAAGTGACCCAACTTTTATTTAATTAAAAAAATGTATAATTTTTTTTTGAAGCTGGCAGTTCTTGACCAATAAAGCTGAATATGTATTTGCTTATGGACTACTATCCGATTTTTGAGTTGGGTCACTTGCTATGAAATTGCTACACATTTCCGCTCGTGAACTTCATAAATGCTCTATACTTTCGTACATAGAAGAACTGACTTTGTCATTTAATTATTAATGCAGCAAGCGAAGATTTGTTATTCTAAGAAACTTGATAGACAGCAACTAACCAATTTATTTAATTATAATTTGCATTAGTAGCTGCCACAATGTTTCTCTTACCATCTTTTTTATACATACTTTTAACATATAAAGTGTAGGTATTTTACTATATTTTTCCCACAATTAAATATATCCAAATCCGGATTATCATACTTTTGTTAATATTACAACAGTTATAATATCGTAGGACAGACTTTCATAATTTGTTTAAATATTTTGCTAATATGTATTTCTTTTAAATTTTGGTAGTAAATAAATAAATTAAAAAGTAATACGAACACATACATAGTTAGAGAGTTAATACGAACACATACATAGTTAGAGAGTTACTTTAATAGAAACACATGCTTAGCGTTAGGTACAGCTATCAAAGAATTGAAATTTCTTTTAAAACTACAACATTAAGTAACCATTTATTAATTTATTTAAGGTAGGTACATATTATTTGAACC
Source organism: Lucilia cuprina (assembly GCF_022045245.1). Taxonomy (NCBI): domain Eukaryota; kingdom Metazoa; phylum Arthropoda; class Insecta; order Diptera; family Calliphoridae; genus Lucilia; species Lucilia cuprina. The sequence goes on along the minus strand of NC_060953.1, from coordinate 70,225,902 downwards.
TTGTCGAAGAAAAATAATTAGTTATTACCACAAGAGGAATTAGTTTCCACGTGATTCCAATATTACTTTCCAGCTTATTACTTTCCAGCTTATTACTTTCCAGCTAGGGAATGTATAAAAATAGGTTAGTAACGTTGCCAAAGTCTACATTTTGGGACTGCTCTACATTACATTGTAATTCACGTCATTCTGCAAAAGTAAACTCTAATTGAATTTTTCTCGTAGTCGACTATAAAATTGCTGGCAGGATTGCTTAATAATTGGGAAAAATTGTTGCACATATGACCAAGACCATATCATACGTTGAAAACGACAAACTTGAAAAAGTTATACTACATTTTCAGTTTTTTATTTCCTGATCGTTTCTTCATTTAAAAGGATTTTAAAGTCTGAAAGTAAGATTAAGTATAATTATATGAAAATGCAAAATAAAAAAACAGAAAAAATGTAATTAAAAACTTTAAGTTTTTGATTACAAAATTTCGTGTTTTCATCTTTATTTACTATTATTTTACCTTAATTAAAAAATAAATATATGTATATTTACTGTATCACTTCACTTACTTTATGGTGACTTGTCATAATGTCTATGAACGTTATGACCTGGGAAACCAAAATATACAAATGCATGTTTTTTCTGGTGTATCATATGGACTTATGAATAAGATTTTTACATCTTTCAGATGTACAGCATATTTTTGTTACATTTTTGTTACAGCATATTTTTGTATATTTTACACTTAAGAGCATAATTTAGCATGATGTTTCTGATATGAAAACATTTTTGATTTGCAAATTGTGTTTAATAATATGTGTAAAAATTGCATTGAATATTGTTCTATCATGAGCGTTAAAAATGCAGCCCATTATGAAGGTTTGAATGACCTTAATAAGTGTTACAATATCTGTTCGCAACATTTTTTGTCAGAAATAAATCACCATAAGATAATTTTGAAGGGCATTTCTCTTCTTGTTTTTCACTGCCATTAAATTGTTTTAGTAGTTTACATTTAATATATAAATACATAATTTGATAGTAAAATTTTTTACAGTAGGAAACTTTAACTTAATTAATTACATACATATTTGAGTTTTCATATAAACCTTTTTCTATCTCCCCAGGCTTGAATTGAAATATAGCAAACCCATTTAAAGTAAATAAATAAATAAATAAATAAATAAAAAGGTTTTATGAAACCCAACCAACCGGACAAATGTAGGGGTGGATGATCTTTAACACATACAGACACATTTTCGTTACAGGTATTTAACGTGGTTTATATTCGGTTTCTTGTTTAAATTTGCTGAGTATATTTGCATATAAAACTATCACTTACAGTTTATAAGGGATTTTAAAACAAAACCTATCATGTTCTCTAATTAAAAAATAATTTTTGCAACGGTATGGAATCTGAAGCATAGATTTTTGATTAATTCTGTAAAGGATACCTTAAACCATTGGAAAATTATAATTTAAATTAGTTTCAAACATTTCTAACATCACTAACGCTACTTCAAAACACTAAATAAGCAATACAAACGACGAAAAGGAGACAATCAATTTCCATTTTTCATATGTCAAAAATTAGAGTGGTTCGCAAATATTTGTTTAACCAGCAAAATAAATTGCATTTAATGTTTTGTAATATTTAATACAGAAAATCAATGTGAAAGCGGACAGCAGTTTAATTTAGCAGTGATTTCAGTTGAAAATCGTGTATAATATAATAATAGTAATAATAGTAACACTAAAATTATGTACATATGTATATTACTATACTGAACAGGGAAATTAAAAAAAATTAAAATAGAATAATATTATGACCATTTTTACCATTTTTTATTTCGTATAATTTAATATTCTGTATATTTATACCCTACACCACCATCACTCTATATAATTTTTCCGAATAGTTTTATAATTGGACATTGCCATAAATGTTCACATCCGAAAATCACTTGAATATGTTTTGAGTACATAAAAACTCAGAGCAAAATCTTTACTTACCCGGAAGTAGGCAAGAAATATTGGAGCAAAGTGTAAGTAGTTACATAAATATTGGTCTTAGACCAACAAAAGTATATATACAAACATCCTAAGGATCCTAAAAATAAAATTTCAATAGACACTGACCCATAAACTATAAAGATAAAAGCCAAAATTATGGACTTAGGAGCTTACAAATGCTCAAAAAAACCATACGTATCAAAAAGGAGTTGGCCCACATCTGCAAATGTTATCCAAATTTTTATTTTTATTGCATAATAGCTATTCCCACTATTGCTGTATCAAAATTAAATGAAATCTGGCATTTATCCATCTTTGCTTTTCGGAAGCAACTAAGCCCATATTTTTAGGTGTTTCTCTCAATAGTTAATAAACTGCAATACTGATATTGCAGTTTTAGCCTGTTTGAGAACTGCTAAAGGACAATTAGTCAAAAAAGTCCTGGTTTTTTCCCAAATAGTAAATTTTTTACTTTATTGTCACTATATATACCTTATTTGTTCATTAAAAGGTAAATTGTTAATTTAGGTACATTAAAGTTTATAAAAAATTATTTTAGAAATATTTTGTTACGAAGGTTGTATAAAATGCTTAATACGGACCCGGAATTTATTTAATTCCAGGCCATTTTTCAAAAATATAGGTCCCGCTATTTTCAATATTTAAGTTAAATGTTAATTTTTTATCAATTTAAAATTCAAAACTGGTAAATAAACGAAATTAAACCCGATTACTATAATATTAGAAAACTTTTTATACCCTACACCACTTTGGTGGGGAGGGTATATTGGGTTTGTGCTGATGTTTGTGACATACAAAAATATTCGTCCTATATCCACCTTATGGTATACCAATCGGCTTAGAATCGTTTTCTGAGTCGATTAAACTATGTCCGTCCGTCCGACTGCCTGTCCATGTAAACCTTGTGCGCAAGATACAGGTCTCAAATTTTTAAGATAATTAGATGAAATTTGGTACACACTATTTTTTGACCCAAGGACTAAGCCCCGAATAGGGCCTTTGGGCTTATAATAAATGTTCTATTATGTCAACAAAAGTCGGCAACACTTAGTTCTATAGAACTTTCAATAACACTACCGATTTTTCTAATGATCCAGCCCCATTTGACCCTAGCCCCCATACAAACTCCCTACAGAAAACGACTTGAAGTTCAAAATTCACCTATAAACACTAATAACACTTTTAAATTCTACGTAAAAAACTTTGAAGTAGACGTGAATTCTTCTACCAACATTTATAAGGATAGGCCATATTTCCTCCTACTCCCCTTTAGCCCTCTTGTAAAAAGTTCCTTTTTTTGCCAAAAATAAGTAAAATATTCGGGAATAAAGTTTAAAAAATAAATCAAATGTGTAGGGTATCACATACTCGGCTATGCCCGACTATACATTCATTCTTGTTTGTATTTAGAGACTTATCTAAAATTCAAGTAATACGAGTTTCATATGTTTTGAACACCTTGATAGCAACTAGCTCATATAAAATTATTTTGTTTAAACTTATTATAAGAGAAACTTATGTTCTTTTTAAGTTTATAAATAATATTGAAGTACACCTTTACATTTATACTAATTTTAATAAATAAATATTATCTATTTTAAAATAAATTAATAAAGACGTGAAATGTTGTTTTAGTTACGAATGTTTTGATTACCACTGTATATAAAATTCCCACAGTGAAAAATATATGACATTTTCATATTAAAAATCAATATATTTCTATATATATTCATAAAAAAATAGACATGTGTTAACAATACTTTTTTCCGTCCTGGTAATGAGTTTCATCAAAATCGTGCAGTGGGTATTCTTTTTACAGGGCGTTTAAGTCAAATTTGTATAGTTTTGTTCAATGGATATTATGTGTATGTGTA
>NC_060953.1:70218855-70221899 GCF_022045245.1 Lucilia cuprina | reverse complement strand
TTTTACTTCTTAGTATTCAGTGGTTTCTGTTATTAAAATAATAGTGGTCAGTGTTACCATCTAAATTACATATGCACTATATACGTCAGGTCTCCAGACGACTCAATAGGGCTTTGGAGTTCACATTAAACTTTTAAAGATTATTTTATATTTATTAATGATTTTTACGTGTTTAAAGCTTCGAATATTATACTGTAAATTATTGGTTTATATCTTTATATCCGCACATAAATAACGATATACAAAATTTTAACAGCTTACAATTTTCAATATATTTGTAACAATAAAAATGTTCTTTTGTATTTAGAGAAATCGGCAGTAAAAGTACTTAATTTTAATTTCATTTATCATTTTAGGAATTTTTCAAAATTGTTTGGGAATTGGGAGAAAGTCCGTGTTTCTTTGTTAAGATTTATTTATATTTATTAATAAATTATGTTAAAACGGTGCTCACATACACTCATAAAATACATTGCCGTATTTATACCCTACACCAACAATATTGGTCCTATACCCACCTTAATGTATAATGATTTAGCAATGTCCGTCCTTGTAATCAAACTACACAAATTCAACTTATATGCTTTATTATGAAAACTAAATCAGATTTTATTCGTATACAGGTGAAGGGTACTATATGGTCGGCCTCGCCCGACTATAATTTCTTACTTGTTTAAATAAATTTTGGTACAAGTGTTGTGCCTGCAGTAACTTTGTTTAATGTTATTTTAAAGTTGTTTGCAAAGGCATAAGCAGACAAATGGAAGAAATGAAATAAAACCCAAGCAGTAAATAACTGAAACAATGCGATGAATGAAAAACTTGATAGGAAATTACACATTACTTAGACTAGTGTTACTAATGCATTCTGCACTTTTTAAGTTTTATTCTCGTTGCATATTTTTATTTAAATTTTTCATTTTATTCACTTCAATATAAAGATGTTAAAAGGGGGTTTGTACTCAAACACTAACAGTTTCATATGTTATTTTTGAAAAAAGAGTCTTAAAGTCAAGGTTAAAAAAAATTGCATGTAAATTTGGATAGGTTGAGTTCAAATATCCTTATACCTAAATAAATGTTGTTAGTAAATTAATTTAATCTTAACTTAATATTTATTTGAAATAAAAAATAGTGTAATATACATATTTTTAATTTAAAAAAAGCAGAATGATAAAGTAAAAACGTATATGTATAAAATCATATTTTTCCATAGAAATTTTTAAATGTAAACCTGATAAACAGATCACCCACTGTTCATCGATCGTGTATTGCAGACGAGCTAAAATAAACCATGAGAAAAGTTTCAATTTGTTCCAAATGATTGTTTAAATTCTTGTCGTTAAAGGGACAACTATTCACTCATACTCATTTATTTATTTCTTCTATCCTCCTATATACATAAATTTACTCCATTATTTCTTCAGTCATTCTTTTAGACAATCATACCATTTTTCTTTTTTTGAAAATATGTACTTTCATTCGTACATTCAACATCATATTTCATGTTTATTAAGCTATTGTGGAAACCAACCAAATGTATAGTGGTATAGTAAAACTTTACTATTAAATGCATACAGACAGTTCTCATACGCAGTGTACAAAATATCTTATCACACAAACAAGTACAAAAAATATACTAAATATTAGAAATGTATTTTCTTTTGTGTTGTAAAAATAAATTGCATATATTGAAAATATATACTTTTAATTGTTTTAGTATCAATCATTTTCTTTCAGTCTGTATGCTGAACAACCAATAAAACAAATCATGTTTTGATGAATTACAATACATACAAATGACAAAATTTTTGAATGTTGTGGTTGAGGAACCACTATTAGTAGAGAATAAGTAGGAGAGCAAACCTGAGTTTTTGAAGGGGAAAAGTTTTTCAAAAATAATAGTCTGAGCAAATAAAATTTATGCAACACTTTATGTATATAGATAGTAAGTTTTTATGAATAACTGAAAGTATGTACATTAGACCGACTCACTCTGTATGAAAAGCATTTTAAATGATACCTTATATCGTATATTTTGTTTATGAAAAAACCTTAAAATTTAATAAAATAACTGAAAAGGGACTTTTTTGTAAGCTGTCCAGTTCATTAACGGCCATCGATAGACTAAAAATATTTTGGGAACAATCATAAAACAAAACAAAGATTTTTTAAGCTGGGTAAAATATTGAATTGAACATTAAAAATCGTGTCTTAAAAACTGTCCAGCTCACGAACGGCCAACACTTAACCGAAAATATTATGGGTAACATCATATTATATTATGAGGGAGGTAACTCAAGCACCATTTTTTGTGAGTCGGTCTAATGTACATATATATGTATATATGTACCTATACGTGTGTGTTGTTTATTAGAGCGGTTCCTCATACCATATTTTTGTGTATATTATTAAAGCCGAAACCAATTTTTAAGAAATTTGATAACATACGTAGTTTATATTTGGAATAGTTTTAGTGGAGGATGTATAATACGTCAAATACGATGAAATATTCCTAGACCACTATCGGGCCTGTTCAGATTTTAATTAAATGCAATGAAAACAAAGAAGAGCGTTATATTCGGCTGTGCCGAATCTTATTTACCCATCAAATCGTATGCCATAAAAGGAATTCTCCTCTGTAAACATCAGGGAGATATCGCTTTATTATATCAATTATGCACGTAATCTTCGAATTAACAAAATATTAATTTTTAAAAACTAATATTTTTGTAAAATTTTTTAACCATATATGAGAGGTATAGCTAAAGTTATTATATATTTTTTCAATAGGGGATATATGCAAATTTAATTGCCATATAATTTTAATTATATCTTATATGTTGCATATTTTAAGCACTTAAAAATGCGGAAGTTCTGCCCAGGCAAATTCTTTGGATGTTATACAGCATCATATATTATAAACAATATATGTGAAATTTAGCTGCGATTAACGTAAAAAACTAAAACATTTTAAATTAGCTCAAAAATATTTTTTTATAAAAAAAAACTTTTTTATAAAAACTATTTTTTTTATTTATAAT
>NC_060953.1:70210768-70218755 GCF_022045245.1 Lucilia cuprina | reverse complement strand
ATACATACTTATGTATGTATAAATGTGTGTATTACATTCATATACATAAATATACACATTTTAGTATGTGAATGGGGGAATTTATTTCATATTAATAGAAGAAGGATAAAATCGTTTAAGATTTAGGACGAGAAATATTTAGTAAACAAAAAAATTACTATAACCTTAAAATAAAGACAAAAGTAAATGTTAATGTTTTCATATAAAAACGACAACTACAAATGAAAAAGGAGTTCCTCTGTTTTTAAATTTTAACGAATTGTGGCTATTAAGCAAATTGATTCAACTTAAAATTTATCTTAATAACAATCTGCTAAGAATATTTATTTTCTTCCTTGACGCTACGTAAAAACAGAAATGTTAAATGGAAATAAAAGGGACAAAGACAAATATGGGTTAAGATTACAATTCAAATAAAATTAATACGACATCTAAAAAAAATTAATAACAAAAATCTGCACTAAAAATTGCTTATATTATTTAAAAGGCTAATTGATATTAAACAAAAATCCATTATCATAAGTTCGTAAATATTTGAAAAAGCACTTAATTACATCAATATTATCATCATCTTTTTCAACAACAAATTCATAATTATTCCTTCATTTTTAATGACAATAAAAATATCCTTACGACTAGTAATAGTGATTCTACTACACTTGTGTTTTGTCGTTGTCAAAATACAAATATAATTTCTTCAATTGCCGATTACTTTATACTTTTTTTAATTTATGTGAAATACATCTGTGATTTTTGAGTTTGCTAATATATATTTAAAATGTTTGCAATAAGTATTCGCTACATATGTTATCCAGTTTTTTTCCTAAAACTAAGGTGTGTTTCAGAATTATAAGAACACTTTTTATTATAATATTTTTCTTTAAAATATTTAATAAATTTTATAAATTATTTTGGAAACATGATCATCTTTGAACGTGCTTTTCATCGATGTGCAATTTATCTCCATTTCTTTCGTAATTTCTAATATTTTTCAAATAACAAGTTTGTCTGTGTTTCAAAATTATAAAAACACTTCATTATTTTTTAAAAATTAAACACTATTTTAAAAAATTATTTGGTAATTCGGACTCCCCTATATTTTAGAAGATTAAATATTCCAGAATTCACACTTTTTACTAAAGTTTTTATTATATTTTGATCAATATTTGATGATTCCTGTGAAATTCCATTTTTTCGTAAATAAAGGCTTTCGTACGTTGATTTCCTAAGTAAACTCGATTGGGTTGTATCCCCTAAAGACTTTCCGTGGACTTTACATCTAGTTAGCACTGCTGACCACTCTAAAGCAGGTGTATTTTTGGTGTTAAACCAGTTTTTGAAAAATCTTATGTTGGGTATAAAGCATTTTCTTGCTGAAAATTTAGTTTTTTTTGGGACTTTGTGTCATGAAAAGCACAAAATTAATTTCTAGGGTTCAGGCGTAGGACGTGCTGTTAATTTTACATGAATGAAATTGGAATTGGGGTCAGACGTCGGAGCAAAAAGCTGCACTAACCATCAGCAACTCATCGCCAAAATTTCTATTGGGAAAGTGTAGGGAATCCTTGCTCATATCTCTCCAATATCCTTATTTTTTATCTGGATTCCACTTTTTTTCCTTCGAAAATACATACTGATGTAAAATTTATAGTTATTTTCCCATTTACAAAAAAAATAGATAAAGTCATACTTGGATGTAATTTGCTTGCCTGTTTTCTTTCGCGAACTGGAGCTTTGCAGTAACATGATGGGGTAGTAACCGCGGAACTTGCATTTTTTTTAATTATTTTTAATTATTTATTTCTAAAATTGTCCTCTACAATGTTATTTTAGGCACTGAAACGCCAATATGAGCTTTTATATTTATTAAACTCAACGTTGAATTGTTCTTTTTGCGAATATTATGGGGTATTTCTCGCTGGGAAAAAGTTTTTTGACATGCTGATCACTTGGTTTATGCTTAATTATAACGATAAATAAAAAAGAAAATAACAACATTCTCAATCCTATCCAATTTCTGAGCAATTTGCCTAAATTTTAAAAGTTGGTCTTTTATGGCCGAAATTTTACCTTTTGCAGGGTCAGAATTTATTTTAGGACCAATTATATCCAAGTTTTTTGACCTACTAAGTTGCATCATCGGTTTTTATTGATTTGGTTTTATAATTATGCAACATTAAAATAACGGAAAACTTCAAGAAATGCAACAACAATAATCTCAAAATTATTTTTTTGTATATGTTTAAATAGTAAATGCAAAATGTATTATTTGTACAAATTTTTTGTAGATCCATTCAATACTTGAAGAGAAATTCGAAAAATATATTTGTTCTTATAATTTTGAAACACACCTTATACCCCATTTACACATGACCGAAATCTACTAGATTTCATTTAAAATCTCTTTATAAATCTATACCGTTTATACTTACTATTTTTGACATTTAGGAAGATTTCAGTTTTGCTAAGATTTCTTGAAATTTTGTTTAATTGAAAAATTAGAAAAAGAAATACAATATTTATTAAAATTTTATTTTTAATAAAAAAATTTATATTTAAATATAACATTACCTTTTATTTTAAAGAAACTTTTCATTCATATTTTTCAATTTATAAAAATTTTGTTGACATTTTAATTTTTTTGTTTCTTTTATTTTTCTCTTTTTTCTTGTGCAGCGTCGTATTTTTTAGTATTATTTATGAAAAAACAGAGTTGAATTACTATAAACAACTAGATTTTGAGTAGATTTTAACGAAATCTAGTTACGAAGTAGATTTTGTTTTGTATGGGAAATCTAATTAAAATCAAATAGATTTGGCTCGAAATCTCTTAAGTACTAGATTTTGTGTATGTGTAAATGGGCTATTAGAAATAAACATTTACTCAATCCTTTAGAGTTTACAGTACATAGAGAAAACATATTCGTTGTGATAACAGAATTTGTTTCGAATTTAGTATTGAAAAATTCGGTTACTATTACTGAATATATAGTGTACATAACTCTTTTTATTTTTTAATTTTTTAAATTATTGGTATTTGCAACTGAAATATTGGTTATTGAAAACCAATTTGTGGATTTTGTGTGTTTTAAAAAATATTAAATTTTATTTAAAATATTTTAAAAATATATGAATCTGTATGAACTTACAAAACTTCTTGTACTACTCTTCATCCTGTACAACATGTCCAAAGGAGTATTACCTTTGCACGCCTTCCACAGCTGTAAAATTATTAGAACTTATAGAAAAATAACAAAAAATATATATAAATTAAACATTACCTTTTTTATCCGATTTTTCCGCATTAAGTAATCATTGGCGGCCTACCAATAAGAGGAGCACCTCATATATAAATTAAATACAAAAATTCGATTATCTTGGAAACTAATACTGTTAAAATATTAAAATTTTGCACGAATACCTTTAACATCCATGTAAACATTTTGGGAATTAAATTGGGGGACTACCCGTGAGGGGAGCGGCACCTCCCATATTAATTAAATACAGAAATTCCTTTTTTCTGGAGATAATATAACAATTAGAGTCCTCAAGTTTAGTAGGAGCCACTTTAGTGTCAATATTATTATTTAGGATAAAAAGTGGGCGGACTAGCATTAGAGGGCGTGACACCTCCCATATATATTAAATACCAACATTCGTTTTTCTTGGTAACTGTTACAGTTAGAATCTTAAAATTTTGCACGAATAATTTTAACATCCATGGAAACATTTTGGCTATTAACCATTACCATATGAATAAACCATTAACCATATAAATAAAATAGAAAAATTCGGATATCTGAGAATCTATTAGAGCTAGAATCTTTAAATTTTACTTGAAAAATTTTGACTTTCATCTGAACATTTAGAGTATAACGAGCTAAATTTTAATGGGGACTTGCCATCTCCCAAATGAATAAAATACAAAATATTGTTTATCTAGGAAAATATTGAACTAGATTTATCAAATTTTGCATAAATTACTTCAATATTCATCTGAACATTTTGGAGGAAAAAGGGCGGATTTTATATGAATAACTTGACATTCATGTGAACATTTAGAAAATAACGGGCGGACTTTCAATGGGGGCTTAGATAGATAGAAATTGGCGAACTAACAATAATTTGCTTGGTATCTCTCATATGTAACATATTGTTAATCTGGAAAACTATTGTTCTAATTTTCAAAATCTTTAAGTGGGTTTTTTATTTATACTAGAGGGTAAAACAAAAAATATTGTATATCCCAAGGCATAAGAATATGAATTATTTTTTTAAAGAATAAACAAATTTTTATTTTATAAACGATTTATAAATCAAATTTCGTATGGAAATTTTGTTTTATAAACCTTTTATAAAATAATGTGCTGTGTACGAATAAGGGGTTAAAAGTATGTATTAAATTTTAGCAAGTAAGAAATAAATAGATCATTAATGTATAATTTTTGAATTTAAATGAAATATATTATTATCAAGAGAAATTTTAATAATCCTTTAAGGAAAATTGTATAATTTAGTTATTATGTATTTAATCTCGATTTGGGTAGCGAAGCACACCGGGTATTAGCTAGTGCTAAATAAAAGTCGATTGCTTACAATTCAGTTCAAATTATTGATTTGAAAATTGTTCAGACCACAATTCGTTTATTATTATGGTTTTTTAATACTAAATATAGAAAATAAGTTAATTTTACATTTTTTTAATCAATCAATTTCACTTAATATTTTTCATAGTAACCGATTTCCAATCGATCCTTTTTCTGTGTGTATATAATTGCATACATAATATTTTTTTTTCATATTTGTATATATAAAATATATTTCTGGACAGGAAAAAATTACAAATTATTTCAAAATTGTTATTTCAGTTATAATTTAAAAAAAATTGACTTTTCAAATTAGTACAACCATTAAAATAAATAATTTTAAATAAATATTTAATCTAATAAGTTTGATTATGGGTATACATCAGACGTTTTACAGTAGGACTTTCAAATAGTTTGTCTATATTATAGACTCTATAATAGGAGGTGAGATTGAACCGTCACCTACAACAACTCATCATCATGTTATCACTGCAGTAACAATTCCATAAGTATGTTGAGACCACTTTGTTGCTTTATTTCTGATGTTAGTTGCTACCGCTGCTTCCAGTTGTTATTGCCTTTGCTGGTGTTTATGATGATGATGTTGCTGATGACGGCGGTAATGTGAAGTACATAATTTTTTCTTTTTCATTTTTATCAAGTGCTTGCAGCTGTTTGGCGCAAATTGTCAAGAGGTCGTGTAAACTTGTAATAAAATATTACTAAAGGATTTATGTTGAATATTATTGCAGAAATATTTATATTAGGGGTATATATAGTAACACAAAACTTAAGAAACCCATATGTATTTTCTAAAATTATCCCAAAATACGTATAGAGCACTGTTCAAATTACTCATTGTTTTATGAATAAATATAGTTATACATATACTGAAACAATCAAGTATTAGGCAATATTAAATTGAAATGATGCACGATATATGTATCGAATTAAATTTTACTACAGAAACTTATTTTACCGGCAGTGTAATATTTTTCTTTGTAATTTTTAGAGTGGATATCTTTAAACATTAATGTTACAAAAGTTTTACCCTAATATACAATTTTATATATTTGAGACTATGTATGAGTGTTTGTATGTATTGAATAGTAAGAAATGAAAAATAAAAAGGGATTTTCCAATAAAAAATTAACACATCTCTGTACAACAGTCGTATTTGAAGGTTTTTTCTACGATTTTTTATTTCAACACTTGTCTGTTATAAGGAAATAAAAAACACATACTTGTAAACAAAATCCAAATAAATTTAAAGTGTATTTTATGTTTTTCTCTTAAAAAAGAGTTCTTTTTTATATGGATTTTGTTTTTAACTGTGAGTTATAATAATAATAAAAATGAATGAAAAAAAAAAAAACGAAAATAGGTTAACAAACAAATTTGTTATTGTCCTTCTTCTTTACTTCACTCGTCCGTCTATTTCCACAACTGAATGCAGGCTAAAAATCCCTTTGCCTTTGCTTTAAACTGTCTCCTTTGAAATTGACTTAAAAATCATCAAAATAGAAAAAAAAATAAATAAAAATTGTCAAGTTTGAAAATAATCAGAAATTTACGATGTCCTTAGAAATTTTATGTATAGGCATAGAACATATATAGACATCTAACAACAACAGAAAACACTAAAAGACAGCAAATCCTATCAAATAGTTGTGGGATGTTTCCTGTAGTTAAGCAATAAAATTTAACTTTATTTTAAGCTGACGCAAATGACATCAGCTTCTCCATATAATTTCGTTATGAACTTATGTATGTAGGTTTCGGGTTGTTTTTCACCCTAATAAAACCAAACTTTCAGCTGTTTTTACTTTCTAGCCCGAATCGATATCTTGCCGCTTCTAAATATGCTTTTTTATAAGTTTTTGCGCTAACAAACAAAAGACAATATTTTAATTTTATTCAAGTAAGATTTTTTAATAAGCCCATAAAAACTTATGACATGTGAAGAATCATTGAAAAATTAGGAATAACAATAAATCGACATGAACTTTTATAACCAGTGTTGTCAGGAGCTTCAGAAATAAAAGGCTAAATCCGACATTAAAAAAGGCCAGCTAAATAGCTAAAATACTTTAAAATAAAGCTAGAAAAATGCTAAATGTTAAAAAACTAGTTAAAAGAATAATAGTCGCACATTCCCGACTATAAACTAATGATTTTCGAAAGGCCTAGATGACACTAGATCCAGAAAGCCCAAATCTCTCGGAATTTAATAGAATTAATTAAATAGTATTTATACTATAAAATATTTGTCATCTACTTAGAAGTGTTAGCTTTTTTATGGCTAAATAAGAGAGCGGAAAAAAGTTTGAAAAAGCCAGATGCTAAAATATAAATTTTGAGGCTAAATCATAAACAAAACGGCTAAATTTAGGCTTAAAATGTCTAACCTGACTGAAAAAAGGTGTTCGAAATTAATTTCTATATTTTTAATTTATATGCTATATTTTGTTAGAAAAAATTGGGTTTTGGGCATGCCACTTTAGAGAAAGCAAAAAACAAGTAGTAAAGTATAGTCGGGCATGGCCGACCATATAACACCCTACACCATGAGTATATTTTTAAAATTTTTACTTTTTATAAAGAAACTTTTATGTTGAATATTATTCCAAAATATTTAAGCAATTTATTGATAAAAAAAACTAAAATTTCTAAATGAGTTTTTATATAGGTCAAATATGGGCCGATCCTCGCGAAATTTGGGAAAAGGATATATTTTTAAATAACAGTTAGTTTTGTTGAGTTTCATTGCGATACAAATGGTTGCAAATCAATTTTAGACGTTTAAGACATTTTTTGAAGGGGGTTTGTATGGAGGCTAGGGTCAAATAAGGGCCGATCCTTACGAAAATCTGCAGTATCATTTATACTTATGTAAAACTTATCTGTGTCAATTTAATAGATTATTTGACGTAATTATGGCATAAAAACTTCAAATCGGGAGGTACGGTTGTATGGGGGCTAGGTGAAATAAAGGACCATTTTCAATAGGCTGCCAAAAAACATGCTTGGTCCAAATTTATGTCCGTCATGAAATTTTGAGTCTTAATCGATTCAAAAAATGATTCTGAATCGATCGGTATACTTTAAGGTGGGTATTGGACCAATATTTTGTATTTTTGTACCCTCCCCACTATAGTGGTGTAGGGTATAATAATGTGGAAAGGTTTATTGGCTTCCCTAAAGTTTTCTAATAAGTGGAAAATCAAAATCAACCAAGAACAACACAAGCAATTATATCCTCTTATAATAAGTCGCCTAAAATAATGCCTAAAAGCCTACTTACATTGAATAGATCAATTATTCCAATCCAAGATTCCATAAATTATCTTGTCGTAATTAATATTAAAAAATGGAAATTTCGTGAACATATCCTATATACC
>NC_060953.1:70204594-70210668 GCF_022045245.1 Lucilia cuprina | reverse complement strand
ATTGAACTAAGTTATTGACTTATAAGTGTTCTATTTATATTTTATTAAATTATTCATTTTATTTTATAATGCGTTAGTGCAGATGTTTGTATCACAACAAATATTGTTCCAGAATCACTTTCTGTGTCGATTTAGCTATATCCGTCTCTACAACCATTACAACTGAATACGTCTTTTGAGCTCATAAAAATGCTCTAGTTCTTAACAAAATCGGCGATATATATCTTTATATAAGTTTACATGAAGCTGCCGATTTGTGGACCTAATTTGACCCTATTCCCTTTTAGAAAATCACTTGAAGATCAACATTCACTTATAAACACTAATATCACGATGACATTCTGCATAAATTTAAAGTCTTATATAAAAGTACACTAATAAAGCCTTTCTTTAGTTATTGACAAGTTTTAATAGTGGCCATTATACATTTTTTACTTCTATTTTGTTTCATATAACTTTTCATTTTTAATAATTGTTAAATATTTTGTTAATTATATCCTCGTAAAAGAAATTTATCAATTATACTATTTCATTTTGATTTAGGTCTTTTCAATTTAATCTTTGTGATATCTGAAAATTTCCAACTACGACCTTATTTTTTATAAAAAAAAAAACAAAAAGTTAAAGTAAGAAAACAACAAAGTCATCTATTTATCTATCTTTCCCTATTAAAATTGTTTACAAGT
Organism: Lucilia cuprina; assembly: GCF_022045245.1. Taxonomy (NCBI): domain Eukaryota; kingdom Metazoa; phylum Arthropoda; class Insecta; order Diptera; family Calliphoridae; genus Lucilia; species Lucilia cuprina. Next base: position 70,209,982 of record NC_060953.1, on the reverse strand, counting down.
ATCACTAAGGTCCTGTGAGAATATTATTACTTGTTTCACTTCGAGTATAGTTGTCAACAAATTCTTAGTTATTTTGGATGGATGTGTGAGTGGGTGTGTGTTGTTTTTGGGTTTGTTATTTTATGATATGAGAAGATGACATAAAAGGTGTCGTCTATACTCGTAAATGGAAGTGGCATTTTGTGACCAAACATACTCGAACATACTTACAAGTTACAAACGTACAATTTGTTATTTACTTTTTATATTTTGTTGATGTTTAAGTTTACTTGCTTTTGCTCCTTGTAGTTGTTGAATCAAAGTTCACATCGCTTATGGTTTATTTACTGCAAAAGTTTGTTTACGATACCATTTTTGTCTGAATGTGTAAGTTGTAGATATATTCTCCCATTAATACATATACAACTTAATACATTACAAATAAAACTATTTATATATATGTATACATATATTCATTTACCATGTGATTAAAATATATGTACCTGTCTGTCTCTTTAGGATTTAACCTCCAAGTTTGCGTATGTAGAAATGTGTTTAAGTTTTTGAAAAACGGAAGTAAATACTCTACAACAACGAGAATATTTTTTTTCAAATTAAACCAGATGTTTATGGAAAAGCACTTGTGGCCTTCTTGTGTATGATCATATTCAGTGTGTTTACTTTGCATTTGTTTTTTTATTGCTTTTATAGCTTTCTGCCATTTAGTTTATTCAAAAGTTGATTCAAAAGATTGACATGTTATAATTATTTCTTATTAATCGATTATATTTTACTTCAGTTACACTCAAGAGCCATTTATGTATTGGTGCGCGCCATGTTTCCTTGTTTAAAATTAAGTTATTAAGATGTTTTTAGGATATCAGTAGGATAAGGCGATAAATGCATCAAATGTTGGCGAAAAACTTAAAGATTTAATTAATTTTCAAATAAACGGTAAAAAACTGAAATTTGTAATACCCTACACCACTTTAGTAAAGAGGGTATATTGAAGATATTTTGATAAAATTTTGTACGTGTTTTTCTATTGTCCCAGGGACGAAGCCTATTGAAAATGGTTAAGATCTGCCCATTATTTCATCTAGCCCCCAAACAACTGACCCTCATGAACTTAATAATAATTATAGGATCTCATTGGACCCTAGCCCCTATAAAAAGCACCCCCTAAAAGTTTTATATAAATGTCCACAATTTATTTCAACAATTAATGGTTAAGTATATATGAGGCAAAGTACAAGGAAATATTATCAAAAAATATCAGTTTGTTTTCAATACGCTTGTATGTATGTATGTATGTATGTATGTATGTATGTATGTATGTATGTATGTATGTATGTATGTATGTATGTATGTATGTATGTATGTATGTATGTATGTATGTATGTATGTATGTATGTATTTATGTATGTACATACGTATGTATGTACGCATTTCGTACTTGGTTATTCAATGACTTTCCAAATAACTTGAACATTCAGACATTATTTTTTGTTCAATAGCAGTATTAGAAATTTGTCTTAACAAATAAATAGAAACAGAAAATACAGAAGACTGTAGAATTCTATTTACATTTACAAATGAATATAACCAAACTCACATGCATTTCTTCAATACCTTTTTAACTGTAGGTTACATACAATTGTCAACCTTAAACTTAGCGTCAATGCCAAAGCATGGTTTCTTTTTTATGTTGTTTTTCTTTTTTGTTCATACTTTTACACCATACCAAATATTGATGTCGAACTTACCCCACATTACAAATATGTATGTTATTTGTTGCAATACCTACGCAATATGAAATCTTTAAATATTCACGTGAAATGTTACAATAACAATTTATTAGACTAATTTGTTTAGATTTTTGTTGGTTTAAACATTGGACGGATAGGTAGGTGACTGTTTGAGAAGATTTTTTATTTAAATATAAACGTTTTAATTTGACATAAAATCTAATGTTACAAAATAAGAAATATTCATGTTTTGAATAGTGTATCCATCCCTTATTGTATTATATGTTTCATTGTTCGTTTTCTATGTATCTATTGTCATTGCAACTGTTGCTATTGGGCTTCTTAAAAGTGTTTGTGATGATATTGAAATCCCTTTTCATGTGCACTTTAGTTCGCTATTTTATTTCTGTGTTTTTTATCCACTCTGTCCTTTGCTTGTTTTGTTGGCGTCAACTTATTCACTGTCTTAACAATGTCACACAGGTTTTCGTTCAATGTTAAACCATAAGCGTTCTTTGCAACTACACGGAATAATGGCAGCAACAGCTTATTATTGATTGTCGTTCAAACACAAAATTGTATGTTCATGAGGAAAATTATTTGTAAACTATAAGCAACATGCTCTAGTTTTTGTTCTGCCTGGAAAATAATGAGTTCCAACTAACTATCTGCACAAAATAATTTTTTTCAAATAATTACATATTAAAAAACAATTAAAAAATGATAAGACATTTTACTTAAAAGAGCAACAATACGATTAATGAAATTTTTACTCAAAATAAAATCTTAATGTAAGATTTTTAAATATCGGTTTTGTTGACATAAATTCTTTTAAAAACCGCATGTTATGAAGTGTGTACGCATGAGTGATATTATTTAACCAATGTAATAAATATCACTCATTTGTAATGTATTTTCTCTATTTTGCCCTGACCACTGTATATAACACGATATGTGTATGTGGGGTGGATATTGATATGTAACACAAAACAATATTTGATTTTGGCCAACTTATTGATTTGCTTACGCTCCTATTGATTTTCCGTTTCAATAAATTGATTTTAAACCCCAGAATTGTATGTTTTAAATATTACCACCTTAAGAGCACCATGAGATTGTAGTTTGTCTCTTTATTTTCTATACATACTGATTTGAAATACATGTCATGTCAACTTACCTTTGGTAAAGTTACCTACAAATTATTTCTATTTTATTTATTTGAGGTGCAAAATATTGAATAATGTCTATTGGAAATCGAAAAGTGTCAAATTAGGTAAATAATTGGACTATTTTGATTTCTTCAAAAATTGTTTTTTTTTTAATTATCTTTCCTTATTTTTTTCCTTTCCCTTCAATGACATTTTATAATGGTTTCAAAAATAAAAAGAGTTTCTTAAAAAAAATAAATGGCATCACTGCCTACAAGTATTAGTTGGAGGTTTAATTATATAGAATTTTTATTTATTTGAGGTGCAAAACATTGAATAGTGTCTACTGCTCTTAAATTTTACTCTAGGAAATTAATTGAAAAGTGTAAAATTGGGTAAATAATAAAACTTCTTTTGATTTCTTTAAAATTTTTTCTAATTAAGTTAATAATTTTTCAATTTTTCTGAGGAGGAAATTCGGAATGAGTATAATATCTATTACAACGTATAAATATGTCTCTATGAAGTGTAAAAAATCGAAGTCTATATATGTTTTTTTAAAATAAATTAGTTTACGTGTATGAATTATTGGTAAAAATTACGAATGTATATGAATCTCAGTTATGCCATCTATCCCATTTTCCACTTTCGTTTGTCGTCATCATATTGACATTGAATAATATTTAAATTTATATTTCATTTACTTTAATGAAAATGTTGATCATCATTTATAGAAAACATGATAAATATTTACTCTCCTAACTAATACACTAACATAATGGTCATAATATTTACAAATGTTAAAACTTTTTACAAAAAGTGTACAAAAATAAAAATAAAAGAAAACCTTTTAAACTTGCAAAATTATTTCTGTTTTATTTGTATTAAAGAAGTTTACATGAATTGAAAAACGAAAGAACACAATAAAAGTTTTGCTATTATTTAGTATTGTTTAAAATTTAAACTTTTTATATGCATGTACATCCATATTTATATAGTATATTTCATTAAACACTAACACACATACCACCCTCTTCAGAATGTTTTCAAACCCTGCTCTTGTTTTTTGTACACAGAGGAAAATAATACAAAACTGGAATGAATTTTGTAATAAATTGTATCAATGATTTTTTTCCAAACAATTTGCAATCAGAATATTAAAAGTTCATAAAATGTATGAATTTGTACATAAAATATTTTTTACGCATTTTCTTTGATTTTCATAAAAAATTGAAATAAATATCTGTTACCTATTAGTATCTTAAATTTTTAAGAAAATAATAATAGCTAAACATACATTTTTAATATTCTAAACAGTTATTCTTAAATATTATTAACTTTAGTCAATGATGTTCATAATATTTTTTTCTGAAACTTTTTTCTGTGTATGAGACTTTCTTTATAACAAACAATTTTTTAATTTTGTTATTTTGAGTTGTTTTTGTTGTTGTTATTTAAGGGACACTTAACAACTTATAAAATCATCCTCTAGACCATTAAAATAAGAAACTTATTCACATCTGCACGAAAGTAGGTCTGATGTCTGTCCGACTTTGAGAGTTTTTTACTTGTGTGTTTACCTGTGAGTATGTCTTTTGCCGAAAACATGTAAAATTTGTTCTTCTTTTGTGAACATTTTTTCACAAAATAATAAACTTTTATTCTAAAATGCGCTTTATTATGTTAATAAGCATAAAATGGTGTTTGTAAAATAGTATAAGAAAATATGTTCAAAAATCTGCAATAATTTCTGCAGTTAGTATTTGCTTATAAAACCCATATGAGTATGACTTTAATACGACTGTACATAGGAAACTTCAAATAACTGGAAAATGTTGAAAGATTCGGTAAAAAATTATCAAGAAGTAATACTTCATGATCTTCGTTAAAGAAGAACCAATAGAAAATAGCAAAGTTGTCAAATGAGGAAATTTCGATTTGAATTTAAATGCAGAATAGGCCTGATTTAGAATATATCAAAAATGTTTTGCAATAAGGTTTAAATTTTGTCTAAAATAATAAAGGGTTTGAAAACTATTCTAATGATTTTTTAGATTAGTTATTAGTTAGTTATTATTTTAGATGTTATTTTTTAAATTAAAAATATTAAAAAAAATACTTATAAATATATGCGCTATTTCCACTGTTTTATATTAAAAAGTTGCTATCACTTGACGCACATACAAGTACACGTCAGGTTAACTTTCGTTTAAAATATCCAAAAAAAACGCGTACTTACACATAGCAGAATGATAAACTTTTGGATATTAAATGTTATATTCTCTTTTACCGAGCGTTAAAAAGTTTCCGCGGAAAACGTTTAAACTTAAATGCTTTTCATTTGTTAAGTTAAAATCAGAAATTATTGGTATAAACAATTGGTTATTGTTTGGTGCATGAAATTAATATATAAAAATTTAATGTAAATTTGTTTTAAAAAAAATCGATTTGCCCCAAAATGGTTCGACTAAAATGTTTCTGTCACTGAACACTAATCTGCAATATTGAAATAA